>NC_074691.1:26186707-26227996 GCF_029448725.1 Salvelinus fontinalis | reverse complement strand
GAGAGGAGAAACAGAAGAGAAACAGAGAGGAGAGACAGAAGAGAAACAGAGAGGAGAGATAGAGAGGAGAAACAGAGAGGAGAGACAGAAGAGAAACAGAGAGGAGAGACAGAGAGGAGAAACAGAGAGGAGAGACAGAAGATAAACAGAGAGGAGAGACAGAGAGGAGAAACAGAAAGGAGAGACGGAAGAGAAACAGAGAGGAGAGGCAGAGGAGAAACAGAGAGGAGAGACAGAAGAGAAACAGAGAGGAGAGGCAGAGAGGAGAAACAGAAGAGAAACAGAGAGGAGAGACAGAAGAGAAACAGAGAGGAGAGACAGAGAGGAGAAACAGAGAGGAGAGACAGAAGATAAACAGAGAGGAGAGGCAGAGAGGAGAAACAGAAGAGAAACAGAGAGGAGACAGAGGAGAGGCAGAGAGGAGAAACAGAAGAAAAACAGAGAGGAGAGACAGAAGAGAAACAGAGAGGAGAGACAGAGAGGAGAAACAGAGAGGAGAGACAGAAGAGAAACAGAGAGGAGAGACAGAGAGGAGACAGAAGAGAAACAGAGAGCAGAGACAGAAGAGAAACAGAGAGGAGACAGAAGAGAAACAGACAGGAGACAGAAGAGAAACAGAGAGGAGAGACAGAGAGGAGACAGAAGAGAAACAGAGAGGAGAGGCAGAGAGGAGAAACAGAGAGGAGAGACAGAGAGGAGAAACAGAGAGGAGACAGAAGAGAAACAGAGAGGAGACAGAAGAGAAACAGAGAGGAGAGACAGAAGAGAAACAGAGACGAGAGGCAGAAGAGAAACAGAGAGGAGACAGAACAGAAACAGAGAGGAGACAGAAGAGAAACAGAGAGGAGAGACAGAGAGGAGACAGAAGAGAATCAGAGAGGAGAGGCAGAGAGGAGAAACAGAGAGGAGAGACAGAAGAGAAACAGAGAGGAGAGACAGAAGAGAAACAGAGAGGAGACAGAAGAGAAACAGAGAGGAGACAGAAGAGAAACAGAGAGGAGAGACAGAAGAGAAACAGAGAGGAGAGACAGAAGAGAAACAGAGAGGAGAGACAGAGAGGAGAGACAGAAGAGAAATAGAGAGGAAACAGAAGAGAAACAGAGAGGAGAGACAGAGAGGAGACAGAAGAGAAACAGAGAGGAGAGACAGAAGAGAAACAGAGAAGAGAGACAGAGAGGAGACAGAAGAGAAACAGAGAGGAGAGACAGAAGAGAAACAGAGAGGAGAGGCAGAGAGGAGAAACAGAGAGGAGAGACAGAGAGGAGACAGAAGAGAAACAGAGAGGAGAGACAGAAGATAAACAGAGAGGAGAGACAAAGAGGAGACAGAAGAGAAACAGAGAGGAGAGACAGAAGAGAAACAGAGAGGAGAGGCAGAGAGGAGACAGAAGAGAAACAGAGAGGAGACAGAAGAGAAACAGAGAAGAGAAACAGAGAGGAGAGACAGAGAGGAGACAGAAGAGAAACAGAGAGGAGAGACAGAAGAGAAACAGAGAGGAGAGGCAGAGAGGAGAGACAGAGAGGAGACAGAAGAGAAACAGAGAGGAGAGACAGAAGAGAAACAGAGACGAGAGACAGAGAGGAGAGACAGAAGAGAAACAGAGAGGAAACAGAAGAGAAACAGAGAGGAGAGACAGAGAGGAGACAGAAGAGAAACAGAGAGGAGAGACAGAAGAGAAACAGAGAGGAGAGACAGAAGAGAAACAGAGAGGAGAGGCAGAGAGGAGAAACAGAGAGGAGAGACAGAGAGGAGACAGAAGAGAAACAGAGAGGAGAGACAGAAGATAAACAGAGAGGAGAGACAGAGAGGAGACAGAAGAGAAACAGAGAGGAGAGACAGAAGAGAAACAGAGAGGAGAGGCAGAGAGGAGACAGAAGAGAAACAGAGAGGAGACAGAAGAGAAACAGAGAAGAGAAACAGAGAGGAGAGAGAGAGGAGACAGAAGAGAAACAGAGAGGAGAGACAGAGAGGAGACAGAAGAGAAACAGAGAGGAGAGACAGAAGAGAAACAGAGAGGAGAGACAGAGAGGAGAAACAGAGAGGAGAGACAGAGAGGAGACAGAAGAGAAACAGAGAGGAGAGACAGAGAGGAGACAGAAGAGAAACAGAGAGGAGAGGCAGAGAGGAGAAACAGAGAGGAGAGACAGAAGAGAAACAGAGAGGAGAGACAGAAGAGAAACAGAGAGGAGAGACAGAAGAGAAACAGAGAGGAGAGGCAGAGAGGAGACAGAAGAGAAACAGAGAGGAGAGACAGAAGAGAAACAGAGAGGAGAGGCAGAGAGGAGAAACAGAGAGGAGAGACAGAGAGGAGACAGAAGAGAAACAGAGAGGAGAGACAGAAGATAAACAGAGAGGAGAGACAGAGAGGAGACAGAAGAGAAACAGAGAGGAGAGACAGAAGAGAAACAGAGAGGAGAGGCAGAGAGGAGACAGAAGAGAAACAGAGAGGAGACAGAAGAGAAACAGAGAAGAGAAACAGAGAGGAGAGACAGAGAGGAGACAGAAGAGAAACAGAGAGGAGAGACAGAAGAGAAACAGAGAGGAGAGGCAGAGAGGAGAAACAGAGAGGAGAGACAGAGAGGAGATAGAAGAGAAACAGAGAGGAGACAGAAGAGAAACAGAGAGGAGAGACAGAAGAGAAACAGAGAGGAGAGGCAGAGAGGAGAAACAGAAGAGAAACAGAGAGGAGAGACAGAAGAGAAACAGAGAGGAGAGATAGAGAGGAGAAACAGAGAGGAGAGACAGAAGAGAAACAGAGAGGAGAGACAGAGAGGAGACAGAAGAGAAACAGAGAGGAGAGACAGAAGAGAAACAGAGAGGAGAGGCAGAGAGGAGAAACAGAGAGGAGAGACAGAGAGGAGACAGAAGAGAAACAGAGAGGAGACAGAAGAGAAACAGAGAGGAGAGACAGAAGAGAAACAGAGAGGAGAGGCAGAGAGGAGAAACAGAAGAGAAACAGAGAGGAGAGACAGAAGAGAAACAGAGAGGAGAGATAGAGAGGAGAAACAGAGAGGAGAGACAGAAGAGAAACAGAGAGGAGAGACAGAGAGGAGAAACAGAGAGGAGAGACAGAAGATAAACAGAGAGGAGAGACAGAGAGGAGAAACAGAAAGGAGAGACGGAAGAGAAACAGAGAGGAGAGGCAGAGGAGAAACAGAGAGGAGAGACAGAAGAGAAACAGAGAGGAGAGGCAGAGAGGAGAAACAGAAGAGAAACAGAGAGGAGAGACAGAAGAGAAACAGAGAGGAGAGACAGAGAGGAGAAACAGAGAGGAGAGACAGAAGATAAACAGAGAGGAGAGGCAGAGAGGAGAAACAGAAGAGAAACAGAGAGGAGACAGAGGAGAGGCAGAGAGGAGAAACAGAAGAAAAACAGAGAGGAGAGACAGAAGAGAAACAGAGAGGAGAGACAGAGAGGAGAAACAGAGAGGAGAGACAGAAGAGAAACAGAGAGGAGAGACAGAGAGGAGACAGAAGAGAAACAGAGAGCAGAGACAGAAGAGAAACAGAGAGGAGACAGAAGAGAAACAGACAGGAGACAGAAGAGAAACAGAGAGGAGAGACAGAGAGGAGACAGAAGAGAAACAGAGAGGAGAGGCAGAGAGGAGAAACAGAGAGGAGAGACAGAGAGGAGAAACAGAGAGGAGACAGAAGAGAAACAGAGAGGAGACAGAAGAGAAACAGAGAGGAGAGACAGAAGAGAAACAGAGACGAGAGGCAGAAGAGAAACAGAGAGGAGACAGAACAGAAACAGAGAGGAGACAGAAGAGAAACAGAGAGGAGAGACAGAGAGGAGACAGAAGAGAATCAGAGAGGAGAGGCAGAGAGGAGAAACAGAGAGGAGAGACAGAAGAGAAACAGAGAGGAGAGACAGAAGAGAAACAGAGAGGAGACAGAAGAGAAACAGAGAGGAGACAGAAGAGAAACAGAGAGGAGAGACAGAAGAGAAACAGAGAGGAGAGACAGAAGAGAAACAGAGAGGAGAGACAGAGAGGAGAGACAGAAGAGAAATAGAGAGGAAACAGAAGAGAAACAGAGAGGAGAGACAGAGAGGAGACAGAAGAGAAACAGAGAGGAGAGACAGAAGAGAAACAGAGAAGAGAGACAGAGAGGAGACAGAAGAGAAACAGAGAGGAGAGACAGAAGAGAAACAGAGAGGAGAGGCAGAGAGGAGAAACAGAGAGGAGAGACAGAGAGGAGACAGAAGAGAAACAGAGAGGAGAGACAGAAGATAAACAGAGAGGAGAGACAAAGAGGAGACAGAAGAGAAACAGAGAGGAGAGACAGAAGAGAAACAGAGAGGAGAGGCAGAGAGGAGACAGAAGAGAAACAGAGAGGAGACAGAAGAGAAACAGAGAAGAGAAACAGAGAGGAGAGACAGAGAGGAGACAGAAGAGAAACAGAGAGGAGAGACAGAAGAGAAACAGAGAGGAGAGGCAGAGAGGAGAGACAGAGAGGAGACAGAAGAGAAACAGAGAGGAGAGACAGAAGAGAAACAGAGACGAGAGACAGAGAGGAGAGACAGAAGAGAAACAGAGAGGAAACAGAAGAGAAACAGAGAGGAGAGACAGAGAGGAGACAGAAGAGAAACAGAGAGGAGAGACAGAAGAGAAACAGAGAGGAGAGACAGAAGAGAAACAGAGAGGAGAGGCAGAGAGGAGAAACAGAGAGGAGAGACAGAGAGGAGACAGAAGAGAAACAGAGAGGAGAGACAGAAGATAAACAGAGAGGAGAGACAGAGAGGAGACAGAAGAGAAACAGAGAGGAGAGGCAGAAGATAAACAGAGAGGAGAGACAGAGAGGAGACAGAAGAGAAACAGAGAGGAGAGACAGAAGAGAAACAGAGAGGAGAGGCAGAGAGGAGACAGAAGAGAAACAGAGAGGAGACAGAAGAGAAACAGAGAAGAGAAACAGAGAGGAGAGACAGAGAGGAGACAGAAGAGAAACAGAGAGGAGACAGAAGAGAAACAGAGAGGAGAGACAGAGAGGAGACAGAAGAGAAACAGAGAGGAGAGGCAGAGAGGAGAAACAGAGAGGAGAGACAGAAGAGAAACAGAGAGGAGAGACAGAAGAGAAACAGAGAGGAGACAGAAGAGAAACAGAGAGGAGAGACAGAGAGGAGAGACAGAAGAGAAATAGAGAGGAAACAGAAGAGAAACAGAGAGGAGAGACAGAGAGGAGAGACAGAAGAGAAATAGAGAGGAAACAGAAGAGAAACAGAGAGGAGAGACAGAGAGGAGACAGAAGAGAAACAGAGAGGAGAGACAGAAGAGAAACAGAGAAGAGAGACAGAGAGGAGAAACAGAGAGGAGAGACAGAGAGGAGACAGAAGAGAAACAGAGAGGAGAGACAGAAGAGAAACAGAGAGGAGAGACAGAGAGGAGACAGAAGAGAAACAGAGAGGAGAGACAGAAGAGAAACAGAGAGGAGAGGCAGAGAGGAGAAACAGAGAGGAGAGACAGAGAGGAGACAGAAGAGAAACAGAGAGGAGAGACAGAATAGAAACAGAGACGAGAGACAGAGAGGAGAGACAGAAGAGAAACAGAGAGGAAACAGAAGAGAAACAGAGAGAAGAGACAGAGAGGAGACAGAAGAGAAACAGAGAGGAGAGACAGAAGAGAAACAGAGAGGAGAGACAGAGAGGAGAAACAGAGAGGAGAGACAGAGAGGAGACAGAAGAGAAACAGAGAGGAGAGACAGAGAGGAGACAGAAGAGAAACAGAGAGGAGAGGCAGAGAGGAGAAACAGAGAGGAGAGACAGAAGAGAAACAGAGAGGAGAGACAGAAGAGAAACAGAGAGGAGAGACAGAAGAGAAACAGAGAGGAGAGGCAGAGAGGAGACAGAAGAGAAACAGAGAGGAGAGACAGAAGAGGAACAGAGAGGAGAGGCAGAGAGGAGAAACAGAGAGGAGAGACAGAGAGGAGACAGAAGATAAACAGAGAGGAGAGACAGAAGATAAACAGAGAGGAGAGACAGAGAGGAGACAGAAGAGAAACAGAGAGGAGAGACAGAAGAGAAACAGAGAGGAGAGGCAGAGAGGAGACAGAAGAGAAACAGAGAGGAGACAGAAGAGAAACAGAGAGGAGAGACAGAAGAGAAACAGAGAGGAGAGGCAGAGAGGAAAAACAGAGAGGAGAGACAGAGAGGAGACAGAAGAGAAACAGAGAGGAGAGACAGAAGAGAAACAGAGACGAGAGACAGAGAGGAGAGACAGAAGAGAAACAGAGAGGAAACAGAAGAGAAACAGAGAGGAGAGACAGAGAGGAGACAGAAGAGAAACAGAGAGGAGAGACAGAAGAGAAACAGAGAGGAGAGACAGAAGAGAAACAGAGAGGAGAGGCAGAGAGGAGAAACAGAGAGGAGAGACAGAGAGGAGACAGAAGAGAAACAGAGAGGAGAGACAGAAGATAAACAGAGAGGAGAGACAGAGAGGAGACAGAAGAGAAACAGAGAGGAGAGACAGAAGATAAACAGAGAGGAGAGACAGAGAGGAGAGACAGAAGAGAAACAGAGAGGAGAGGCAGAGAGGAGACAGAAGAGAAACAGAGAGGAGACAGAAGAGAAACAGAGAAGAGAAACAGAGAGGAGAGACAGAGAGGAGACAGAAGAGAAACAGAGAGGAGACAGAAGAGAAACAGAGAGGAGAGACAGAGAGGAGACAGAAGAGAAACAGAGAGGAGAGGCAGAGAGGAGAAACAGAGAGGAGAGACAGAAGAGAAACAGAGAGGAGAGACAGAAGAGAAACAGAGAGGAGACAGAAGAGAAACAGAGAGGAGACAGAAGAGAAACAGAGAGGAGAGACAGAAGAGAAACAGAGAGGAGAGACAGAAGAGAAACAGAGAGGAGAGACAGAGAGGAGAGACAGAAGAGAAATAGAGAGGAAACAGAAGAGAAACAGAGAGGAGAGACAGAGAGGAGACAGAAGAGAAACAGAGAGGAGAGACAGAAGAGAAACAGAGAAGAGAGACAGAGAGGAGAAACAGAGAGGAGAGACAGAGAGGAGACAGAAGAGAAACAGAGAGGAGAGACAGAAGAGAAACAGAGAGGAGAGACAGAGAGGAGACAGAAGAGAAACAGAGAGGAGAGACAGAAGAGAAACAGAGAGGAGAGGCAGAGAGGAGAAACAGAGAGGAGAGACAGAGAGGAGACAGAAGAGAAACAGAGAGGAGAGACAGAAGATAAACAGAGAGGAGAGACAAAGAGGAGACAGAAGAGAAACAGAGAGGAGAGACAGAAGAGAAACAGAGAGGAGAGGCAGAGAGGAGACAGAAGAGAAACAGAGAGGAGACAGAAGAGAAACAGAGAAGAGAAACAGAGAGGAGAGACAGAGAGGAGACAGAAGAGAAACAGAGAGGAGAGACAGAAGAGAAACAGAGAGGAGAGGCAGAGAGGAGAAACAGAGAGGAGAGGCAGAGAGGAGACAGAAGAGAAACAGAGAGGAGAGACAGAATAGAAACAGAGACGAGAGACAGAGAGGAGAGACAGAAGAGAAACAGAGAGGAAACAGAAGAGAAACAGAGAAGAGAAACAGAGAGGAGAGACAGAGAGGAGACAGAAGAGAAACAGAGAGGAGAGACAGAAGAGAAACAGAGAGGAGAGGCAGAGAGGAGAAACAGAGAGGAGAGACAGAGAGGAGACAGAAGAGAAACAGAGAGGAGAGACAGAATAGAAACAGAGACGAGAGACAGAGAGGAGAGACAGAAGAGAAACAGAGAGGAAACAGAAGAGAAACAGAGAGGAGAGACAGAGAGGAGACAGAAGAGAAACAGAGAGGAGAGACAGAAGAGAAACAGAGAGGAGAGACAGAGAGGAGAAACAGAGAGGAGAGACAGAGAGGAGACAGAAGAGAAACAGAGAGGAGAGACAGAGAGGAGACAGAATGAAAACAGAGAGGAGAGGCAGAGAGGAGAAACAGAGAGGAGAGACAGAAGAGAAACAGAGAGAGAGAGACAGAAGAGAAACAGAGAGGAGAGGCAGAGAGGAGAAACAGAAGAGAAACAGAGAGGAGAGACAGAAGAGAAACAGAGAGGAGAGATAGAGAGGAGAAACAGAGAGGAGAGACAGAAGAGAAACAGAGAGGAGAGACAGAGAGGAGAAACAGAGAGGAGAGACAGAAGATAAACAGAGAGGAGAGACAGAGAGGAGAAACAGAAAGGAGAGACGGAAGAGAAACAGAGAGGAGAGGCAGAGGAGAAACAGAGAGGAGAGACAGAAGAGAAACAGAGAGGAGAGGCAGAGAGGAGAAACAGAAGAGAAACAGAGAGGAGAGACAGAAGAGAAACAGAGAGGAGAGACAGAGAGGAGAAACAGAGAGGAGAGACAGAAGATAAACAGAGAGGAGAGGCAGAGAGGAGAAACAGAAGAGAAACAGAGAGGAGACAGAGGAGAGGCAGAGAGGAGAAACAGAAGAAAAACAGAGAGGAGAGACAGAAGAGAAACAGAGAGGAGAGACAGAGAGGAGAAACAGAGAGGAGAGACAGAAGAGAAACAGAGAGGAGAGACAGAGAGGAGACAGAAGAGAAACAGAGAGCAGAGACAGAAGAGAAACAGAGAGGAGACAGAAGAGAAACAGACAGGAGACAGAAGAGAAACAGAGAGGAGAGACAGAGAGGAGACAGAAGAGAAACAGAGAGGAGAGGCAGAGAGGAGAAACAGAGAGGAGAGACAGAAGAGAAACAGAGAGGAGAGACAGAGAGGAGAAACAGAGAGGAGACAGAAGAGAAACAGAGAGGAGACAGAAGAGAAACAGAGAGGAGAGACAGAAGAGAAACAGAGACGAGAGGCAGAAGAGAAACAGAGAGGAGACAGAACAGAAACAGAGAGGAGACAGAAGAGAAACAGAGAGGAGAGACAGAGAGGAGACAGAAGAGAATCAGAGAGGAGAGGCAGAGAGGAGAAACAGAGAGGAGAGACAGAAGAGAAACAGAGAGGAGAGACAGAAGAGAAACAGAGAGGAGACAGAAGAGAAACAGAGAGGAGACAGAAGAGAAACAGAGAGGAGAGACAGAAGAGAAACAGAGAGGAGAGACAGAAGAGAAACAGAGAGGAGAGACAGAGAGGAGAGACAGAAGAGAAATAGAGAGGAAACAGAAGAGAAACAGAGAGGAGAGACAGAGAGGAGACAGAAGAGAAACAGAGAGGAGAGACAGAAGAGAAACAGAGAAGAGAGACAGAGAGGAGACAGAAGAGAAACAGAGAGGAGAGACAGAAGAGAAACAGAGAGGAGAGGCAGAGAGGAGAAAGAGAGGAGAGACAGAGAGGAGACAGAAGGGAAACAGAGAGGAGAGACAGAGAGGAGACAGAAGAGAATCAGAGAGGAGAGGCAGAGAGGAGAAACAGAGAGGAGAGACAGAAGAGAAACAGAGAGGAGAGACAGAAGAGAAACAGAGAGGAGACAGAAGAGAAACAGAGAGGAGACAGAAGAGAAACAGAGAGGAGAGACAGAAGAGAAACAGAGAGGAGAGACAGAAGAGAAACAGAGAGGAGAGACAGAGAGGAGAGACAGAAGAGAAATAGAGAGGAAACAGAAGAGAAACAGAGAGGAGAGACAGAGAGGAGACAGAAGAGAAACAGAGAGGAGAGACAGAAGAGAAACAGAGAAGAGAGACAGAGAGGAGACAGAAGAGAAACAGAGAGGAGAGACAGAAGAGAAACAGAGAGGAGAGGCAGAGAGGAGAAACAGAGAGGAGAGACAGAGAGGAGACAGAAGAGAAACAGAGAGGAGAGACAGAAGATAAACAGAGAGGAGAGACAAAGAGGAGACAGAAGAGAAACAGAGAGGAGAGACAGAAGAGAAACAGAGAGGAGAGGCAGAGAGGAGACAGAAGAGAAACAGAGAGGAGACAGAAGAGAAACAGAGAAGAGAAACAGAGAGGAGAGACAGAGAGGAGACAGAAGAGAAACAGAGAGGAGAGACAGAAGAGAAACAGAGAGGAGAGGCAGAGAGGAGAGACAGAGAGGAGACAGAAGAGAAACAGAGAGGAGAGACAGAAGAGAAACAGAGACGAGAGACAGAGAGGAGAGACAGAAGAGAAACAGAGAGGAAACAGAAGAGAAACAGAGAGGAGAGACAGAGAGGAGACAGAAGAGAAACAGAGAGGAGAGACAGAAGAGAAACAGAGAGGAGAGACAGAAGAGAAACAGAGAGGAGAGGCAGAGAGGAGAAACAGAGAGGAGAGACAGAGAGGAGACAGAAGAGAAACAGAGAGGAGAGACAGAAGATAAACAGAGAGGAGAGACAGAGAGGAGACAGAAGAGAAACAGAGAGGAGAGGCAGAAGATAAACAGAGAGGAGAGACAGAGAGGAGACAGAAGAGAAACAGAGAGGAGAGACAGAAGAGAAACAGAGAGGAGAGGCAGAGAGGAGACAGAAGAGAAACAGAGAGGAGACAGAAGAGAAACAGAGAAGAGAAACAGAGAGGAGAGACAGAGAGGAGACAGAAGAGAAACAGAGAGGAGACAGAAGAGAAACAGAGAGGAGAGACAGAGAGGAGACAGAAGAGAAACAGAGAGGAGAGGCAGAGAGGAGAAACAGAGAGGAGAGACAGAAGAGAAACAGAGAGGAGAGACAGAAGAGAAACAGAGAGGAGACAGAAGAGAAACAGAGAGGAGAGACAGAGAGGAGAGACAGAAGAGAAATAGAGAGGAAACAGAAGAGAAACAGAGAGGAGAGACAGAGAGGAGAGACAGAAGAGAAATAGAGAGGAAACAGAAGAGAAACAGAGAGGAGAGACAGAGAGGAGACAGAAGAGAAACAGAGAGGAGAGACAGAAGAGAAACAGAGAAGAGAGACAGAGAGGAGAAACAGAGAGGAGAGACAGAGAGGAGACAGAAGAGAAACAGAGAGGAGAGACAGAAGAGAAACAGAGAGGAGAGACAGAGAGGAGACAGAAGAGAAACAGAGAGGAGAGACAGAAGAGAAACAGAGAGGAGAGGCAGAGAGGAGAAACAGAGAGGAGAGACAGAGAGGAGACAGAAGAGAAACAGAGAGGAGAGACAGAATAGAAACAGAGACGAGAGACAGAGAGGAGAGACAGAAGAGAAACAGAGAGGAAACAGAAGAGAAACAGAGAGAAGAGACAGAGAGGAGACAGAAGAGAAACAGAGAGGAGAGACAGAAGAGAAACAGAGAGGAGAGACAGAGAGGAGAAACAGAGAGGAGAGACAGAGAGGAGACAGAAGAGAAACAGAGAGGAGAGACAGAGAGGAGACAGAAGAGAAACAGAGAGGAGAGGCAGAGAGGAGAAACAGAGAGGAGAGACAGAAGAGAAACAGAGAGGAGAGACAGAAGAGAAACAGAGAGGAGAGACAGAAGAGAAACAGAGAGGAGAGGCAGAGAGGAGACAGAAGAGAAACAGAGAGGAGAGACAGAAGAGGAACAGAGAGGAGAGGCAGAGAGGAGAAACAGAGAGGAGAGACAGAGAGGAGACAGAAGATAAACAGAGAGGAGAGACAGAAGATAAACAGAGAGGAGAGACAGAGAGGAGACAGAAGAGAAACAGAGAGGAGAGACAGAAGAGAAACAGAGAGGAGAGGCAGAGAGGAGACAGAAGAGAAACAGAGAGGAGACAGAAGAGAAACAGAGAGGAGAGACAGAAGAGAAACAGAGAGGAGAGGCAGAGAGGAAAAACAGAGAGGAGAGACAGAGAGGAGACAGAAGAGAAACAGAGAGGAGAGACAGAAGAGAAACAGAGACGAGAGACAGAGAGGAGAGACAGAAGAGAAACAGAGAGGAAACAGAAGAGAAACAGAGAGGAGAGACAGAGAGGAGACAGAAGAGAAACAGAGAGGAGAGACAGAAGAGAAACAGAGAGGAGAGACAGAAGAGAAACAGAGAGGAGAGGCAGAGAGGAGAAACAGAGAGGAGAGACAGAGAGGAGACAGAAGAGAAACAGAGAGGAGAGACAGAAGATAAACAGAGAGGAGAGACAGAGAGGAGACAGAAGAGAAACAGAGAGGAGAGACAGAAGATAAACAGAGAGGAGAGACAGAGAGGAGAGACAGAAGAGAAACAGAGAGGAGAGGCAGAGAGGAGACAGAAGAGAAACAGAGAGGAGACAGAAGAGAAACAGAGAAGAGAAACAGAGAGGAGAGACAGAGAGGAGACAGAAGAGAAACAGAGAGGAGACAGAAGAGAAACAGAGAGGAGAGACAGAGAGGAGACAGAAGAGAAACAGAGAGGAGAGGCAGAGAGGAGAAACAGAGAGGAGAGACAGAAGAGAAACAGAGAGGAGAGACAGAAGAGAAACAGAGAGGAGACAGAAGAGAAACAGAGAGGAGACAGAAGAGAAACAGAGAGGAGAGACAGAAGAGAAACAGAGAGGAGAGACAGAAGAGAAACAGAGAGGAGAGACAGAGAGGAGAGACAGAAGAGAAATAGAGAGGAAACAGAAGAGAAACAGAGAGGAGAGACAGAGAGGAGACAGAAGAGAAACAGAGAGGAGAGACAGAAGAGAAACAGAGAAGAGAGACAGAGAGGAGAAACAGAGAGGAGAGACAGAGAGGAGACAGAAGAGAAACAGAGAGGAGAGACAGAAGAGAAACAGAGAGGAGAGACAGAGAGGAGACAGAAGAGAAACAGAGAGGAGAGACAGAAGAGAAACAGAGAGGAGAGGCAGAGAGGAGAAACAGAGAGGAGAGACAGAGAGGAGACAGAAGAGAAACAGAGAGGAGAGACAGAAGATAAACAGAGAGGAGAGACAAAGAGGAGACAGAAGAGAAACAGAGAGGAGAGACAGAAGAGAAACAGAGAGGAGAGGCAGAGAGGAGACAGAAGAGAAACAGAGAGGAGACAGAAGAGAAACAGAGAAGAGAAACAGAGAGGAGAGACAGAGAGGAGACAGAAGAGAAACAGAGAGGAGAGACAGAAGAGAAACAGAGAGGAGAGGCAGAGAGGAGAAACAGAGAGGAGAGGCAGAGAGGAGACAGAAGAGAAACAGAGAGGAGAGACAGAATAGAAACAGAGACGAGAGACAGAGAGGAGAGACAGAAGAGAAACAGAGAGGAAACAGAAGAGAAACAGAGAAGAGAAACAGAGAGGAGAGACAGAGAGGAGACAGAAGAGAAACAGAGAGGAGAGACAGAAGAGAAACAGAGAGGAGAGGCAGAGAGGAGAAACAGAGAGGAGAGACAGAGAGGAGACAGAAGAGAAACAGAGAGGAGAGACAGAATAGAAACAGAGACGAGAGACAGAGAGGAGAGACAGAAGAGAAACAGAGAGGAAACAGAAGAGAAACAGAGAGGAGAGACAGAGAGGAGACAGAAGAGAAACAGAGAGGAGAGACAGAAGAGAAACAGAGAGGAGAGACAGAGAGGAGAAACAGAGAGGAGAGACAGAGAGGAGACAGAAGAGAAACAGAGAGGAGAGACAGAGAGGAGACAGAATGAAAACAGAGAGGAGAGGCAGAGAGGAGAAACAGAGAGGAGAGACAGAAGAGAAACAGAGAGAGAGAGACAGAAGAGAAACAGAGAGGAGAGGCAGAGAGGAGAACAGAAGAGAAACAGAGAGGAGAGACAGAAGAGAAACAGAGAGGAGAGATAGAGAGGAGAAACAGAGAGGAGAGACAGAAGAGAAACAGAGAGGAGAGACAGAGAGGAGAAACAGAGAGGAGAGACAGAAGATAAACAGAGAGGAGAGACAGAGAGGAGAAACAGAAAGGAGAGACGGAAGAGAAACAGAGAGGAGAGGCAGAGGAGAAACAGAGAGGAGAGACAGAAGAGAAACAGAGAGGAGAGGCAGAGAGGAGAAACAGAAGAGAAACAGAGAGGAGAGACAGAAGAGAAACAGAGAGGAGAGACAGAGAGGAGAAACAGAGAGGAGAGACAGAAGATAAACAGAGAGGAGAGGCAGAGAGGAGAAACAGAAGAGAAACAGAGAGGAGACAGAGGAGAGGCAGAGAGGAGAAACAGAAGAAAAACAGAGAGGAGAGACAGAAGAGAAACAGAGAGGAGAGACAGAGAGGAGAAACAGAGAGGAGAGACAGAAGAGAAACAGAGAGGAGAGACAGAGAGGAGACAGAAGAGAAACAGAGAGCAGAGACAGAAGAGAAACAGAGAGGAGACAGAAGAGAAACAGACAGGAGACAGAAGAGAAACAGAGAGGAGAGACAGAGAGGAGACAGAAGAGAAACAGAGAGGAGAGGCAGAGAGGAGAAACAGAGAGGAGAGACAGAAGAGAAACAGAGAGGAGAGACAGAGAGGAGAAACAGAGAGGAGACAGAAGAGAAACAGAGAGGAGACAGAAGAGAAACAGAGAGGAGAGACAGAAGAGAAACAGAGACGAGAGGCAGAAGAGAAACAGAGAGGAGACAGAACAGAAACAGAGAGGAGACAGAAGAGAAACAGAGAGGAGAGACAGAGAGGAGACAGAAGAGAATCAGAGAGGAGAGGCAGAGAGGAGAAACAGAGAGGAGAGACAGAAGAGAAACAGAGAGGAGAGACAGAAGAGAAACAGAGAGGAGACAGAAGAGAAACAGAGAGGAGACAGAAGAGAAACAGAGAGGAGAGACAGAAGAGAAACAGAGAGGAGAGACAGAAGAGAAACAGAGAGGAGAGACAGAGAGGAGAGACAGAAGAGAAATAGAGAGGAAACAGAAGAGAAACAGAGAGGAGAGACAGAGAGGAGACAGAAGAGAAACAGAGAGGAGAGACAGAAGAGAAACAGAGAAGAGAGACAGAGAGGAGACAGAAGAGAAACAGAGAGGAGAGACAGAAGAGAAACAGAGAGGAGAGGCAGAGAGGAGAAACAGAGAGGAGAGACAGAGAGGAGACAGAAGAGAAACAGAGAGGAGAGACAGAAGATAAACAGAGAGGAGAGACAAAGAGGAGACAGAAGAGAAACAGAGAGGAGAGACAGAAGAGAAACAGAGAGGAGAGGCAGAGAGGAGACAGAAGAGAAACAGAGAGGAGACAGAAGAGAAACAGAGAAGAGAAACAGAGAGGAGAGACAGAGAGGAGACAGAAGAGAAACAGAGAGGAGAGACAGAAGAGAAACAGAGAGGAGAGGCAGAGAGGAGAGACAGAGAGGAGACAGAAGAGAAACAGAGAGGAGAGACAGAAGAGAAACAGAGACGAGAGACAGAGAGGAGAGACAGAAGAGAAACAGAGAGGAAACAGAAGAGAAACAGAGAGGAGAGACAGAGAGGAGACAGAAGAGAAACAGAGAGGAGAGACAGAAGAGAAACAGAGAGGAGAGACAGAAGAGAAACAGAGAGGAGAGGCAGAGAGGAGAAACAGAGAGGAGAGACAGAGAGGAGACAGAAGAGAAACAGAGAGGAGAGACAGAAGATAAACAGAGAGGAGAGACAGAGAGGAGACAGAAGAGAAACAGAGAGGAGAGGCAGAAGATAAACAGAGAGGAGAGACAGAGAGGAGACAGAAGAGAAACAGAGAGGAGAGACAGAAGAGAAACAGAGAGGAGAGGCAGAGAGGAGACAGAAGAGAAACAGAGAGGAGACAGAAGAGAAACAGAGAAGAGAAACAGAGAGGAGAGACAGAGAGGAGACAGAAGAGAAACAGAGAGGAGACAGAAGAGAAACAGAGAGGAGAGACAGAGAGGAGACAGAAGAGAAACAGAGAGGAGAGGCAGAGAGGAGAAACAGAGAGGAGAGACAGAAGAGAAACAGAGAGGAGAGACAGAAGAGAAACAGAGAGGAGACAGAAGAGAAACAGAGAGGAGAGACAGAGAGGAGAGACAGAAGAGAAACAGAGAGGAGAGACAGAAGAGAAACAGAGAGGAGAGACAGAGAGGAGAGACAGAAGAGAAATAGAGAGGAAACAGAAGAGAAACAGAGAGGAGAGACAGAGAGGAGACAGAAGAGAAACAGAGAGGAGAGACAGAAGAGAAACAGAGAAGAGAGACAGAGAGGAGAAACAGAGAGGAGAGACAGAGAGGAGACAGAAGAGAAACAGAGAGGAGAGACAGAAGAGAAACAGAGAGGAGAGACAGAGAGGAGACAGAAGAGAAACAGAGAGGAGAGACAGAAGAGAAACAGAGAGGAGAGGCAGAGAGGAGAAACAGAGAGGAGAGACAGAGAGGAGACAGAAGAGAAACAGAGAGGAGAGACAGAAGATAAACAGAGAGGAGAGACAAAGAGGAGACAGAAGAGAAACAGAGAGGAGAGACAGAAGAGAAACAGAGAGGAGAGGCAGAGAGGAGACAGAAGAGAAACAGAGAGGAGACAGAAGAGAAACAGAGAAGAGAAACAGAGAGGAGAGACAGAGAGGAGAGAAGAGAAACAGAGAGGAGAGACAGAAGAGAAACAGAGAGGAGAGGCAGAGAGGAGAAACAGAGAGGAGAGACAGAGAGGAGACAGAAGAGAAACAGAGAGGAGAGACAGAATAGAAACAGAGACGAGAGACAGAGAGGAGAGACAGAAGAGAAACAGAGAGGAAACAGAAGAGAAACAGAGAGGAGAGACAGAGAGGAGACAGAAGAGAAACAGAGAGGAGAGACAGAAGAGAAACAGAGAGGAGAGACAGAGAGGAGAAACAGAGAGGAGAGACAGAGAGGAGACAGAAGAGAAACAGAGAGGAGAGACAGAGAGGAGACAGAAGAGAAACAGAGAGGAGAGGCAGAGAGGAGAAACAGAGAGGAGAGACAGAAGAGAAACAGAGAGGAGAGACAGAAGAGAAACAGAGAGGAGAGACAGAAGAGAAACAGAGAGGAGAGGCAGAGAGGAGACAGAAGAGAAACAGAGAGGAGAGACAGAAGAGGAACAGAGAGGAGAGGCAGAGAGGAGAAACAGAGAGGAGAGACAGAGAGGAGACAGAAGATAAACAGAGAGGAGAGACAGAAGATAAACAGAGAGGAGAGACAGAGAGGAGACAGAAGAGAAACAGAGAGGAGAGACAGAAGAGAAACAGAGAGGAGAGGCAGAGAGGAGACAGAAGAGAAACAGAGAGGAGACAGAAGAGAAACAGAGAGGAGAGACAGAAGAGAAACAGAGAGGAGAGGCAGAGAGGAGAAACAGAGAGGAGAGACAGAGAGGAGACAGAAGAGAAACAGAGAGGAGAGACAGAAGAGAAACAGAGACGAGAGACAGAGAGGAGAGACAGAAGAGAAACAGAGAGGAAACAGAAGAGAAACAGAGAGGAGAGACAGAGAGGAGACAGAAGAGAAACAGAGAGGAGAGACAGAAGAGAAACAGAGAGGAGAGACAGAAGAGAAACAGAGAGGAGAGGCAGAGAGGAGAAACAGAGAGGAGAGACAGAGAGGAGACAGAAGAGAAACAGAGAGGAGAGACAGAAGATAAACAGAGAGGAGAGACAGAGAGGAGACAGAAGAGAAACAGAGAGGAGAGACAGAAGATAAACAGAGAGGAGAGACAGAGAGGAGAGACAGAAGAGAAACAGAGAGGAGAGGCAGAGAGGAGACAGAAGAGAAACAGAGAGGAGACAGAAGAGAAACAGAGAAGAGAAACAGAGAGGAGAGACAGAGAGGAGACAGAAGAGAAACAGAGAGGAGACAGAAGAGAAACAGAGAGGAGAGACAGAGAGGAGACAGAAGAGAAACAGAGAGGAGAGGCAGAGAGGAGAAACAGAGAGGAGAGACAGAAGAGAAACAGAGAGGAGAGACAGAAGAGAAACAGAGAGGAGACAGAAGAGAAACAGAGAGGAGACAGAAGAGAAACAGAGAGGAGAGACAGAAGAGAAACAGAGAGGAGAGACAGAAGAGAAACAGAGAGGAGAGACAGAGAGGAGAGACAGAAGAGAAATAGAGAGGAAACAGAAGAGAAACAGAGAGGAGAGACAGAGAGGAGACAGAAGAGAAACAGAGAGGAGAGACAGAAGAGAAACAGAGAAGAGAGACAGAGAGGAGAAACAGAGAGGAGAGACAGAGAGGAGACAGAAGAGAAACAGAGAGGAGAGACAGAAGAGAAACAGAGAGGAGAGACAGAGAGGAGACAGAAGAGAAACAGAGAGGAGAGACAGAAGAGAAACAGAGAGGAGAGGCAGAGAGGAGAAACAGAGAGGAGAGACAGAGAGGAGACAGAAGAGAAACAGAGAGGAGAGACAGAAGATAAACAGAGAGGAGAGACAAAGAGGAGACAGAAGAGAAACAGAGAGGAGAGACAGAAGAGAAACAGAGAGGAGAGGCAGAGAGGAGACAGAAGAGAAACAGAGAGGAGACAGAAGAGAAACAGAGAAGAGAAACAGAGAGGAGAGACAGAGAGGAGACAGAAGAGAAACAGAGAGGAGAGACAGAAGAGAAACAGAGAGGAGAGGCAGAGAGGAGAAACAGAGAGGAGAGACAGAGAGGAGACAGAAGAGAAACAGAGAGGAGAGACAGAATAGAAACAGAGACGAGAGACAGAGAGGAGAGACAGAAGAGAAACAGAGAGGAAACAGAAGAGAAACAGAGAGGAGAGACAGAGAGGAGACAGAAGAGAAACAGAGAGGAGAGACAGAAGAGAAACAGAGAGGAGAGACAGAGAGGAGAAACAGAGAGGAGAGACAGAGAGGAGACAGAAGAGAAACAGAGAGGAGAGACAGAGAGGAGACAGAATGAAAACAGAGAGGAGAGGCAGAGAGGAGAAACAGAGAGGAGAGACAGAAGAGAAACAGAGAGGAGAGACAGAAGAGAAACAGAGAGGAGAGGCAGAGAGGAGACAGAAGAGAAACAGAGAGGAGAGACAGAAGAGAAACAGAGAGGAGAGGCCGAGAGGAGAAACAGAGAGGAGAGACAGAGAGGAGACAGAAGAGAAACAGAGAGGAGAGACAGAAGATAAACAGAGAGGAGAGACAGAGAGGAGACAGAAGAGAAACAGAGAGGAGAGACAGAAGAGAAACAGAGAGGAGAGGCAGAGAGGAGACAGAAGAGAAACAGAGAGGAGACAGAAGAGAAACAGAGAAGAGAAACAGAGAGGAGAGACAGAGAGGAGACAGAAGAGAAACAGAGAGGAGAGACAGAGAGGAGACAGAAGAGAAACAGAGAGGAGAGACAGAAGAGAAACAGAGAGGAGAGACAGAGAGGAGAAACAGAGAGGAGAGACAGAGAGGAGACAGAAGAGAAACAGAGAGGAGAGACAGAGAGGAGACAGAAGAGAAACAGAGAGGAGAGGCAGAGAGGAGAAACAGAGAGGAGAGACAGAAGAGAAACAGAGAGGAGAGACAGAAGAGAAACAGAGAGGAGAGACAGAAGAGAAACAGAGAGGAGAGGCAGAGAGGAGACAGAAGAGAAACAGAGAGGAGAGACAGAAGAGAAACAGAGAGGAGAGGCAGAGAGGAGAAACAGAGAGGAGAGACAGAGAGGAGACAGAAGAGAAACAGAGAGGAGAGACAGAAGAGAAACAGAGAGGAGACAGAAGAGAAACAGAGAAGAGAAACAGAGAGGAGAGACAGAGAGGAGACAGAAGAGAAACAGAGAGGAGACAGAAGAGAAACAGAGAGGAGAGACAGAGAGGAGACAGAAGAGAAACAGAGAGGAGAGGCAGAGAGGAGAAACAGAGAGGAGAGACAGAAGAGAAACAGAGAGGAGAGACAGAAGAGAAACAGAGAGGAGACAGAAGAGAAACAGAGAGGAGACAGAAGAGAAACAGAGAGGAGAGACAGAAGAGAAACAGAGAGGAGAGACAGAAGAGAAACAGAGAGGAGAGACAGAGAGGAGAGACAGAAGAGAAATAGAGAGGAAACAGAAGAGAAACAGAGAGGAGAGACAGAGAGGAGACAGAAGAGAAACAGAGAGGAGAGACAGAAGAGAAACAGAGAAGAGAGACAGAGAGGAGAAACAGAGAGGAGAGACAGAGAGGAGACAGAAGAGAAACAGAGAGGAGAGACAGAAGAGAAACAGAGAGGAGAGACAGAGAGGAGACAGAAGAGAAACAGAGAGGAGAGACAGAAGAGAAACAGAGAGGAGAGGCAGAGAGGAGAAACAGAGAGGAGAGACAGAGAGGAGACAGAAGAGAAACAGAGAGGAGAGACAGAAGATAAACAGAGAGGAGAGACAAAGAGGAGACAGAAGAGAAACAGAGAGGAGAGACAGAAGAGAAACAGAGAGGAGAGGCAGAGAGGAGACAGAAGAGAAACAGAGAGGAGACAGAAGAGAAACAGAGAAGAGAAACAGAGAGGAGAGACAGAGAGGAGACAGAAGAGAAACAGAGAGGAGAGACAGAAGAGAAACAGAGAGGAGAGGCAGAGAGGAGAAACAGAGAGGAGAGACAGAGAGGAGACAGAAGAGAAACAGAGAGGAGAGACAGAAGAGAAACAGAGACGAGAGACAGAGAGGAGAGACAGAAGAGAAACAGAGAGGAAACAGAAGAGAAACAGAGAGGAGAGACAGAGAGGAGACAGAAGAGAAACAGAGAGGAGAGACAGAAGAGAAACAGAGAGGAGAGACAGAGAGGAGAAACAGAGAGGAGAGACAGAGAGGAGACAGAAGAGAAACAGAGAGGAGAGACAGAGAGGAGACAGAATGAAAACAGAGAGGAGAGGCAGAGAGGAGAAACAGAGAGGAGAGACAGAAGAGAAACAGAGAGGAGAGACAGAAGAGAAACAGAGAGGAGAGACAGAAGAGAAACAGAGAGGAGAGGCAGAGAGGAGACAGAAGAGAAACAGAGAGGAGAGACAGAAGAGAAACAGAGAGGAGAGGCAGAGAGGAGAAACAGAGAGGAGAGACAGAGAGGAGACAGAAGAGAAACAGAGAGGAGAGACAGAAGATAAACAGAGAGGAGAGACAGAGAGGAGACAGAAGAGAAACAGAGAGGAGAGACAGAAGAGAAACAGAGAGGAGAGGCAGAGAGGAGACAGAAGAGAAACAGAGAGGAGACAGAAGAGAAACAGAGAAGAGAAACAGAGAGGAGAGACAGAGAGGAGACAGAAGAGAAACAGAGAGGAGAGACAGAGAGGAGACAGAAGAGAAACAGAGAGGAGAGACAGAAGAGAAACAGAGAGGAGAGACAGAGAGGAGAAACAGAGAGGAGAGACAGAGAGGAGACAGAAGAGAAACAGAGAGGAGAGACAGAGAGGAGACAGAAGAGAAACAGAGAGGAGAGGCAGAGAGGAGAAACAGAGAGGAGAGACAGAAGAGAAACAGAGAGGAGAGACAGAAGAGAAACAGAGAGGAGAGACAGAAGAGAAACAGAGAGGAGAGGCAGAGAGGAGACAGAAGAGAAACAGAGAGGAGAGACAGAAGAGAAACAGAGAGGAGAGGCAGAGAGGAGAAACAGAGAGGAGAGACAGAGAGGAGACAGAAGAGAAACAGAGAGGAGAGACAGAAGATAAACAGAGAGGAGAGACAGAGAGGAGACAGAAGAGAAACAGAGAGGAGAGACAGAAGAGAAACAGAGAGGAGAGGCAGAGAGGAGACAGAAGAGAAACAGAGAGGAGACAGAAGAGAAACAGAGAAGAGAAACAGAGAGGAGAGACAGAGAGGAGACAGAAGAGAAACAGAGAGGAGAGACAGAAGAGAAACAGAGAGGAGAGGCAGAGAGGAGAAACAGAGAGGAGAGACAGAGAGGAGACAGAAGAGAAACAGAGAGGAGAGACAGAAGAGAAACAGAGACGAGAGACAGAGAGGAGAGACAGAAGAGAAACAGAGAGGAAACAGAAGAGAAACAGAGAGGAGAGACAGAGAGGAGACAGAAGAGAAACAGAGAGGAGAGACAGAAGAGAAACAGAGAGGAGAGACAGAGAGGAGAAACAGAGAGGAGAGACAGAGAGGAGACAGAAGAGAAACAGAGAGGAGAGACAGAGAGGAGACAGAAGAGAAACAGAGAGGAGAGGCAGAGAGGAGAAACAGAGAGGAGAGACAGAAGAGAAACAGAGAGGAGAGACAGAAGAGAAACAGAGAGGAGAGACAGAAGAGAAACAGAGAGGAGAGGCAGAGAGGAGACAGAAGAGAAACAGAGAGGAGAGACAGAAGAGAAACAGAGAGGAGAGACAGAGAGGAGAAACAGAGAGGAGAGACAGAAGAGAAACAGAGAGGAGAGACAGAGAGGAGACAGAAGAGAAACAGAGAGGAGAGACAGAAGAGAAACAGAGAGGAGAGGCAGAGAGGAGAAACAGAGAGGAGAGACAGAGAGGAGACAGAAGAGAAACAGAGAGGAGACAGAAGAGAAACAGAGAGGAGAGACAGAAGAGAAACAGAGAGGAGAGGGAGAGAGGAGACAGAAGAGAAACAGAGAGGAGAGACAGAAGAGAAACAGAGAGGAGAGATAGAGAGGAGAAACAGAGAGGAGAGACAGAAGAGAAACAGAGAGGAGAGACAGAGAGGAGACAGAAGAGAAACAGAGAGGAGAGACAGAAGAGAAACAGAGAGGAGAGGCAGAGAGGAGACAGAAGAGAAACAGAGAGGAGAGACAGAGAGGAGAAACAGAAGAGAAACAGAGAGGAGAGACCGAAGAGAAACAGAGAGGAGAGACAGAGAGGAGAAACAGAAAGGAGAGACGGAAGAGAAACAGAGAGGAGAGGCAGAGGAGAAACAGAAGAGAAACAGAGAGGAGAGACAGAAGAGAAACAGAGAGGATAGGCAGAGAGGAGAAACAGAAGAGAAACAGAGAGGAGAGACAGAAGAGAAACAGAGAGGAGAGACAGAGAGGAGAAACAGAGAGGAGAGACAGAAGAGAAACAGAGAGGAGAGGCAGAGAGGAGAAACAAGAGAAACAGAGAGGAGACAGAGGAGAGGCAGAGAGGAGAAACAGAAGAAAAACAGAGAGGAGAGACAGAAGAGAAACAGAGAGGAGAGACAGAGAGGAGAAACAGAGAGGAGAGACAGAAGAGAAACAGAGAGGAGAGACAGAGAGGAGACAGAAGAGAAACAGAGAGCAGAGACAGAAGAGAAACAGAGAGGAGACAGAAGAGAAACAGACAGGAGACAGAAGAGAAACAGAGAGGAGAGACAGAGAGGAGACAGAAGAGAAACAGAGAGGAGAGGCAGAGAGGAGAAACAGAGAGGAGAGACAGAAGAGAAACAGAGAGGAGAGACAGAGAGGAGAAACAGAGAGGAGACAGAAGAGAAACAGAGAGGAGACAGAAGAGAAACAGAGAGGAGAGACAGAAGAGAAACAGAGACGAGAGGCAGAAGAGAAACAGAGAGGAGACAGAACAGAAACAGAGAGGAGACAGAAGAGAAACAGAGAGGAGAGACAGAGAGGAGACAGAAGAGAAACAGAGAGGAGAGGCAGAGAGGAGAAACAGAGAGGAGAGACAGAAGAGAAACAGAGAGGAGAGACAGAGAGGAGAAACAGAGAGGAGACAGAAGAGAAACAGAGAGGAGACAGAAGAGAAACAGAGAGGAGAGACAGAAGAGAAATAGAGAGGAAACAGAAGAGAAACAGAGAGGAGAGACAGAGAGGAGACAGAAGAGAAACAGAGAGGAGAGACAGAAGAGAAACAGAGAAGAGAGACAGAGAGGAGAAACAGAGAGGAGAGACAGAGAGGAGACAGAAGAGAAACAGAGAGGAGAGACAGAAGAGAAACAGAGAGGAGAGACAGAGAGGAGACAGAAGAGAAACAGAGAGGAGAGACAGAAGAGAAACAGAGAGGAGAGGCAGAGAGGAGAAACAGAGAGGAGAGACAGAGAGGAGACAGAAGAGAAACAGAGAGGAGAGACAGAAGATAAACAGAGAGGAGAGACAAAGAGGAGACAGAAGAGAAACAGAGAGGAGAGACAGAAGAGAAACAGAGAGGAGAGGCAGAGAGGAGACAGAAGAGAAACAGAGAGGAGACAGAAGAGAAACAGAGAAGAGAAACAGAGAGGAGAGACAGAGAGGAGACAGAAGAGAAACAGAGAGGAGAGACAGAAGAGAAACAGAGAGGAGAGGCAGAGAGGAAAAACAGAGAGGAGAGACAGAGAGGAGACAGAAGAGAAACAGAGAGGAGAGACAGAAGAGAAACAGAGACGAGAGACAGAGAGGAGAGACAGAAGAGAAACAGAGAGGAAACAGAAGAGAAACAGAGAGGAGAGACAGAGAGGAGACAGAAGAGAAACAGAGAGGAGAGACAGAAGAGAAACAGAGAGGAGAGACAGAGAGGAGAAACAGAGAGGAGAGACAGAGAGGAGACAGAAGAGAAACAGAGAGGAGAGACAGAGAGGAGACAGAAGAGAAACAGAGAGGAGAGGCAGAGAGGAGAAACAGAGAGGAGAGACAGAAGAGAAACAGAGAGGAGAGACAGAAGAGAAACAGAGAGGAGAGACAGAAGAGAAACAGAGAGGAGAGGCAGAGAGGAGACAGAAGAGAAACAGAGAGGAGAGACAGAAGAGAAACAGAGAGGAGAGGCAGAGAGGAGAAACAGAGAGGAGAGACAGAGAGGAGACAGAAGAGAAACAGAGAGGAGAGACAGAAGATAAACAGAGAGGAGAGACAGAGAGGAGACAGAAGAGAAACAGAGAGGAGAGACAGAAGAGAAACAGAGAGGAGAGGCAGAGAGGAGACAGAAGAGAAACAGAGA
The DNA here is from genome assembly GCF_029448725.1 of Salvelinus fontinalis. NCBI lineage: Eukaryota > Metazoa > Chordata > Actinopteri > Salmoniformes > Salmonidae > Salvelinus > Salvelinus fontinalis. The sequence goes on along the minus strand of NC_074691.1, from coordinate 26,203,609 downwards.
GGAGACAGAAGAGAAACAGAGAAGAGAAACAGAGAGGAGAGACAGAGAGGAGACAGAAGAGAAACAGAGAGGAGAGACAGAGAGGAGACAGAAGAGAAACAGAGAGGAGAGACAGAAGAGAAACAGAGAGGAGAGACAGAGAGGAGAAACAGAGAGGAGAGACAGAGAGGAGACAGAAGAGAAACAGAGAGGAGAGGCAGAGAGGAGAAACAGAGAGGAGAGACAGAAGAGAAACAGAGAGGAGAGACAGAAGAGAAACAGAGAGGAGAGACAGAAGAGAAACAGAGAGGAGAGGCAGAGAGGAGACAGAAGAGAAACAGAGAGGAGAGACAGAAGAGAAACAGAGAGGAGAGGCAGAGAGGAGAAACAGAGAGGAGAGACAGAGAGGAGACAGAAGAGAAACAGAGAGGAGAGACAGAAGATAAACAGAGAGGAGAGACAGAGAGGAGACAGAAGAGAAACAGAGAGGAGAGACAGAAGAGAAACAGAGAGGAGAGGCAGAGAGGAGACAGAAGAGAAACAGAGAGGAGACAGAAGAGAAACAGAGAAGAGAAACAGAGAGGAGACAGAAGAGAAACAGAGAGGAGAGACAGAGAGGAGACAGAAGAGAAACAGAGAGGAGAGACAGAGAGGAGACAGAAGAGAAACAGATAGGAGAGGCAGAGAGGAGAAACAGAGAGGAGAGACAGAAGAGAAACAGAGAGGAGAGACAGAAGAGAAACAGAGAGGAGACAGAAGAGAAACAGAGAGGAGACAGAAGAGAAACAGAGAGGAGAGACAGAAGAGAAACAGAGAGGAGAGACAGAAGAGAAACAGAGAGGAGAGACAGAGAGGAGAGACAGAAGAGAAATAGAGAGGAAACAGAAGAGAAACAGAGAGGAGAGACAGAGAGGAGACAGAAGAGAAACAGAGAGGAGAGACAGAAGAGAAACAGAGAAGAGAGACAGAGAGGAGAAACAGAGAGGAGAGACAGAGAGGAGACAGAAGAGAAACAGAGAGGAGAGACAGAAGAGAAACAGAGAGGAGAGACAGAGAGGAGACAGAAGAGAAACAGAGAGGAGAGACAGAAGAGAAACAGAGAGGAGAGGCAGAGAGGAGAAACAGAGAGGAGAGACAGAGAGGAGACAGAAGAGAAACAGAGAGGAGAGACAGAAGATAAACAGAGAGGAGAGACAAAGAGGAGACAGAAGAGAAACAGAGAGGAGAGACAGAAGAGAAACAGAGAGGAGAGGCAGAGAGGAGACAGAAGAGAAACAGAGAGGAGACAGAAGAGAAACAGAGAAGAGAAACAGAGAGGAGAGACAGAGAGGAGACAGAAGAGAAACAGAGAGGAGAGACAGAAGAGAAACAGAGAGGAGAGGCAGAGAGGAGAAACAGAGAGGAGAGACAGAAGAGAAACAGAGAGGAGAGGCAGAGAGGAGACAGAAGAGAAACAGAGAGGAGACAGAAGAGAAAGAGAGAAGAGAAACAGAGAGGAGAGACAGAGAGGAGACAGAAGAGAAACAGAGAGGAGAGACAGAGAGGAGACAGAAGAGAAACAGAGAGGAGAGACAGAAGAGAAACAGAGAGGAGAGACAGAGAGGAGAAACAGAGAGGAGAGACAGAGAGGAGACAGAAGAGAAACAGAGAGGAGAGACAGAGAGGAGACAGAAGAGAAACAGAGAGGAGAGGCAGAGAGGAGAAACAGAGAGGAGAGACAGAAGAGAAACAGAGAGGAGAGACAGAAGAGAAACAGAGAGGAGAGACAGAAGAGAAACAGAGAGGAGAGGCAGAGAGGAGACAGAAGAGAAACAGAGAGGAGAGACAGAAGAGAAACAGAGAGGAGAGGCAGAGAGGAGAAACAGAGAGGAGACAGAGAGGAGACAGAAGAGAAACAGAGAGGAGAGACAGAAGATAAACAGAGAGGAGAGACAGAGAGGAGACAGAAGAGAAACAGAGAGGAGAGACAGAAGAGAAACAGAGAGGAGAGGCAGAGAGGAGAAACAGAGAGGAGAGACAGAAGAGAAACAGAGAGGAGAGGCAGAGAGGAGAAACAGAGAGGAGAGACAGAGAGGAGACAGAAGAGAAACAGAGAGGAGAGACAGAAGATAAACAGAGAGGAGAGACAAAGAGGAGACAGAAGAGAAACAGAGAGGAGAGACAGAAGAGAAACAGAGAGGAGAGGCAGAGAGGAGACAGAAGAGAAACAGAGAGGAGACAGAAGAGAAACAGAGAAGAGAAACAGAGAGGAGAGACAGAGAGGAGACAGAAGAGAAACAGAGAGGAGAGACAGAAGAGAAACAGAGAGGAGAGGCAGAGAGGAGAAACAGAGAGGAGAGACAGAAGAGAAACAGAGAGGAGAGGCAGAGAGGAGACAGAAGAGAAACAGAGAGGAGACAGAAGAGAAAGAGAGAAGAGAAACAGAGAGGAGAGACAGAGAGGAGACAGAAGAGAAACAGAGAGGAGAGACAGAGAGGAGACAGAAGAGAAACAGAGAGGAGAGACAGAAGAGAAACAGAGAGGAGAGACAGAGAGGAGAAACAGAGAGGAGAGACAGAGAGGAGACAGAAGAGAAACAGAGAGGAGAGACAGAGAGGAGACAGAAGAGAAACAGAGAGGAGAGGCAGAGAGGAGAAACAGAGAGGAGAGACAGAAGAGAAACAGAGAGGAGAGACAGAAGAGAAACAGAGAGGAGAGACAGAAGAGAAACAGAGAGGAGAGGCAGAGAGGAGACAGAAGAGAAACAGAGAGGAGAGACAGAAGAGAAACAGAGAGGAGAGGCAGAGAGGAGAAACAGAGAGGAGACAGAGAGGAGACAGAAGAGAAACAGAGAGGAGAGACAGAAGATAAACAGAGAGGAGAGACAGAGAGGAGACAGAAGAGAAACAGAGAGGAGAGACAGAAGAGAAACAGAGAGGAGAGGCAGAGAGGAGAAACAGAGAGGAGAGACAGAAGAGAAACAGAGAGGAGAGACAGAAGAGAAACAGAGAGGAGAGACAGAAGAGAAACAGAGAGGAGAGGCAGAGAGGAGACAGAAGAGAAACAGAGAGGAGAGACAGAAGAGAAACAGAGAGGAGAGACAGAGAGGAGAAACAGAGAGGAGACAGAGAGGAGACAGAAGAGAAACAGAGAGGAGAGACAGAAGATAAACAGAGAGGAGAGACAGAGAGGAGACAGAAGAGAAACAGAGAGGAGAGACAGAAGAGAAACAGAGAGGAGAGACAGAGAGGAGACAGAAGAGAAACAGAGAGGAGAGACAGAAGAGAAACAGAGAGGAGAGGCAGAGAGGAGACAGAAGAGAAACAGAGAGGAGACAGAAGAGAAACAGAGAAGAGAAACAGAGAGGAGAGACAGAGAGGAGACAGAAGAGAAACAGAGAGGAGAGACAGAAGAGAAACAGAGAGGAGAGGCAGAGAGGAGAAACAGAGAGGAGAGACAGAGAGGAGACAGAAGAGAAACAGAGAGGAGAGACAGAAGAGAAACAGAGACGAGAGACAGAGAGGAGAGACAGAAGAGAAACAGAGAGGAAACAGAAGAGAAACAGAGAGGAGAGACAGAGAGGAGACAGAAGAGAAACAGAGAGGAGAGACAGAAGAGAAACAGAGAGGAGAGACAGAGAGGAGAAACAGAGAGGAGAGACAGAGAGGAGACAGAAGAGAAACAGAGAGGAGAGACAGAAGAGAAACAGAGAGGAGAGGCAGAGAGGAGACAGAAGAGAAACAGAGAGGAGAGACAGAAGAGAAACAGAGAGGAGAGGCAGAGAGGAGACAGAAGAGAAACAGAGAGGAGAGACAGAGAGGAGAAACAGAGAGGAGAGACAGAGAGGAGACAGAAGAGAAACAGAGAGGAGAGACAGAGAGGAGACAGAAGAGAAACAGAGAGGAGAGACAGAAGAGAAACAGAGAGGAGAGGCAGAGAGGAGAAACAGAGAGGAGACAGAGAGGAGACAGAAGAGAAACAGAGAGGAGAGACAGAAGATAAACAGAGAGGAGAGACAGAGAGGAGACAGAAGAGAAACAGAGAGGAGAGACAGAAGAGAAACAGAGAGGAGAGGCAGAGAGGAGAAACAGAGAGGAGAGACAGAGAGGAGACAGAAGAGAAACAGAGAGGAGAGACAGAAGAGAAACAGAGAGGAGAGGCAGAGAGGAGAACAGAAGAGAAACAGAGAGGAGAGACAGAAGAGAAACAGAGAGGAGAGATAGAGAGGAGAAACAGAGAGGAGAGACAGAAGAGAAACAGAGAGGAGAGACAGAGAGGAGACAGAAGAGAAACAGAGAGGAGAGACAGAAGAGAAACAGAGAGGAGAGGCAGAGAGGAGACAGAAGAGAAACAGAGAGGAGAGACAGAGAGGAGAAACAGAAGAGAAACAGAGAGGAGAGACCGAAGAGAAACAGAGAGGAGAGACAGAGAGGAGAAACAGAAAGGAGAGACGGAAGAGAAACAGAGAGGAGAGGCAGAGGAGAAACAGAAGAGAAACAGAGAGGAGAGACAGAAGAGAAACAGAGAGGAGAGGCAGAGAGGAGAAACAGAAGAGAAACAGAGAGGAGAGACAGAAGAGAAACAGAGAGGAGAGACAGAGAGGAGAAACAGAGAGGAGAGACAGAAGAGAAACAGAGAGGAGAGGCAGAGAGGAGAAACAAGAGAAACAGAGAGGAGACAGAGGAGAGGCAGAGAGGAGAAACAGAAGAAAAACAGAGAGGAGAGACAGAAGAGAAACAGAGAGGAGAGACAGAGAGGAGAAACAGAGAGGAGAGACAGAAGAGAAACAGAGAGGAGAGACAGAGAGGAGACAGAAGAGAAACAGAGAGCAGAGACAGAAGAGAAACAGAGAGGAGACAGAAGAGAAACAGACAGGAGACAGAAGAGAAACAGAGAGGAGAGACAGAGAGGAGACAGAAGAGAAACAGAGAGGAGAGGCAGAGAGGAGAAACAGAGAGGAGAGACAGAAGAGAAACAGAGAGGAGAGACAGAGAGGAGACAGAAGAGAAACAGAGAGGAGAGACAGAGAGGAGACAGAAGAGAAACAGAGAGGAGAGGCAGAGAGGAGAAACAGAGAGGAGAGACAGAAGAGAAACAGAGAGGAGAGACAGAAGAGAAACAGAGAGGAGAGACAGAAGAGAAACAGAGAGGAGAGGCAGAGAGGAGACAGAAGAGAAACAGAGAGGAGAGACAGAAGAGAAACAGAGAGGAGAGGCAGAGAGGAGAAACAGAGAGGAGACAGAGAGGAGACAGAAGAGAAACAGAGAGGAGAGACAGAAGATAAACAGAGAGGAGAGACAGAGAGGAGACAGAAGAGAAACAGAGAGGAGAGACAGAAGAGAAACAGAGAGGAGAGGCAGAGAGGAGAAACAGAGAGGAGAGACAGAAGAGAAACAGAGAGGAGAGGCAGAGAGGAGAAACAGAGAGGAGAGACAGAGAGGAGACAGAAGAGAAACAGAGAGGAGAGACAGAAGATAAACAGAGAGGAGAGACAAAGAGGAGACAGAAGAGAAACAGAGAGGAGAGACAGAAGAGAAACAGAGAGGAGAGGCAGAGAGGAGACAGAAGAGAAACAGAGAGGAGACAGAAGAGAAACAGAGAAGAGAAACAGAGAGGAGAGACAGAGAGGAGACAGAAGAGAAACAGAGAGGAGAGACAGAAGAGAAACAGAGAGGAGAGACAGAAGAGAAACAGAGAGGAGAGGCAGAGAGGAGACAGAAGAGAAACAGAGAGGAGACAGAAGAGAAAGAGAGAAGAGAAACAGAGAGGAGAGACAGAGAGGAGACAGAAGAGAAACAGAGAGGAGAGACAGAGAGGAGACAGAAGAGAAACAGAGAGGAGAGACAGAAGAGAAACAGAGAGGAGAGACAGAGAGGAGAAACAGAGAGGAGAGACAGAGAGGAGACAGAAGAGAAACAGAGAGGAGAGACAGAGAGGAGACAGAAGAGAAACAGAGAGGAGAGGCAGAGAGGAGAAACAGAGAGGAGAGACAGAAGAGAAACAGAGAGGAGAGACAGAAGAGAAACAGAGAGGAGAGACAGAAGAGAAACAGAGAGGAGAGGCAGAGAGGAGACAGAAGAGAAACAGAGAGGAGAGACAGAAGAGAAACAGAGAGGAGAGGCAGAGAGGAGAAACAGAGAGGAGACAGAGAGGAGACAGAAGAGAAACAGAGAGGAGAGACAGAAGATAAACAGAGAGGAGAGACAGAGAGGAGACAGAAGAGAAACAGAGAGGAGAGACAGAAGAGAAACAGAGAGGAGAGGCAGAGAGGAGAAACAGAGAGGAGAGACAGAAGAGAAACAGAGAGGAGAGGCAGAGAGGAGAAACAGAGAGGAGAGACAGAGAGGAGACAGAAGAGAAACAGAGAGGAGAGACAGAAGATAAACAGAGAGGAGAGACAAAGAGGAGACAGAAGAGAAACAGAGAGGAGAGACAGAAGAGAAACAGAGAGGAGAGGCAGAGAGGAGACAGAAGAGAAACAGAGAGGAGACAGAAGAGAAACAGAGAAGAGAAACAGAGAGGAGAGACAGAGAGGAGACAGAAGAGAAACAGAGAGGAGAGACAGAAGAGAAACAGAGAGGAGAGGCAGAGAGGAGAAACAGAGAGGAGAGACAGAAGAGAAACAGAGAGGAGAGGCAGAGAGGAGACAGAAGAGAAACAGAGAGGAGACAGAAGAGAAAGAGAGAAGAGAAACAGAGAGGAGAGACAGAGAGGAGACAGAAGAGAAACAGAGAGGAGAGACAGAGAGGAGACAGAAGAGAAACAGAGAGGAGAGACAGAAGAGAAACAGAGAGGAGAGACAGAGAGGAGAAACAGAGAGGAGAGACAGAGAGGAGACAGAAGAGAAACAGAGAGGAGAGACAGAGAGGAGACAGAAGAGAAACAGAGAGGAGAGGCAGAGAGGAGAAACAGAGAGGAGAGACAGAAGAGAAACAGAGAGGAGAGACAGAAGAGAAACAGAGAGGAGAGACAGAAGAGAAACAGAGAGGAGAGGCAGAGAGGAGACAGAAGAGAAACAGAGAGGAGAGACAGAAGAGAAACAGAGAGGAGAGGCAGAGAGGAGAAACAGAGAGGAGACAGAGAGGAGACAGAAGAGAAACAGAGAGGAGAGACAGAAGATAAACAGAGAGGAGAGACAGAGAGGAGACAGAAGAGAAACAGAGAGGAGAGACAGAAGAGAAACAGAGAGGAGAGGCAGAGAGGAGAAACAGAGAGGAGAGACAGAAGAGAAACAGAGAGGAGAGACAGAAGAGAAACAGAGAGGAGAGACAGAAGAGAAACAGAGAGGAGAGGCAGAGAGGAGACAGAAGAGAAACAGAGAGGAGAGACAGAAGAGAAACAGAGAGGAGAGACAGAGAGGAGAAACAGAGAGGAGACAGAGAGGAGACAGAAGAGAAACAGAGAGGAGAGACAGAAGATAAACAGAGAGGAGAGACAGAGAGGAGACAGAAGAGAAACAGAGAGGAGAGACAGAAGAGAAACAGAGAGGAGAGGCAGAGAGGAGAAACAGAGAGGAGAGACAGAAGAGAAACAGAGAGGAGAGACAGAAGAGAAACAGAGAGGAGAGACAGAAGAGAAACAGAGAGGAGAGGCAGAGAGGAGACAGAAGAGAAACAGAGAGGAGAGACAGAAGAGAAACAGAGAGGAGAGACAGAGAGGAGAAACAGAGAGGAGACAGAGAGGAGACAGAAGAGAAACAGAGAGGAGAGACAGAAGATAAACAGAGAGGAGAGACAGAGAGGAGACAGAAGAGAAACAGAGAGGAGAGACAGAAGAGAAACAGAGAGGAGAGACAGAGAGGAGACAGAAGAGAAACAGAGAGGAGAGACAGAAGAGAAACAGAGAGGAGAGACAGAGAGGAGAAACAGAGAGGAGAGACAGAGAGGAGACAGAAGAGAAACAGAGAGGAGAGACAGAAGAGAAACAGAGAGGAGAGGCAGAGAGGAGACAGAAGAGAAACAGAGAGGAGAGACAGAAGAGAAACAGAGAGGAGAGGCAGAGAGGAGACAGAAGAGAAACAGAGAGGAGAGACAGAGAGGAGAAACAGAGAGGAGAGACAGAGAGGAGACAGAAGAGAAACAGAGAGGAGAGACAGAGAGGAGACAGAAGAGAAACAGAGAGGAGAGACAGAAGAGAAACAGAGAGGAGAGGCAGAGAGGAGAAACAGAGAGGAGACAGAGAGGAGACAGAAGAGAAACAGAGAGGAGAGACAGAAGATAAACAGAGAGGAGAGACAGAGAGGAGACAGAAGAGAAACAGAGAGGAGAGACAGAAGAGAAACAGAGAGGAGAGGCAGAGAGGAGAAACAGAGAGGAGAGACAGAGAGGAGACAGAAGAGAAACAGAGAGGAGAGACAGAAGAGAAACAGAGAGGAGAGGGAGAGAGGAGAAACAGAAGAGAAACAGAGAGGAGAGACAGAAGAGAAACAGAGAGGAGAGATAGAGAGGAGAAACAGAGAGGAGAGACAGAAGAGAAACAGAGAGGAGAGACAGAGAGGAGACAGAAGAGAAACAGAGAGGAGAGACAGAAGAGAAACAGAGAGGAGAGGCAGAGAGGAGACAGAAGAGAAACAGAGAGGAGAGACAGAGAGGAGAAACAGAAGAGAAACAGAGAGGAGAGACCGAAGAGAAACAGAGAGGAGAGACAGAGAGGAGAAACAGAAAGGAGAGACGGAAGAGAAACAGAGAGGAGAGGCAGAGGAGAAACAGAAGAGAAACAGAGAGGAGAGACAGAAGAGAAACAGAGAGGAGAGGCAGAGAGGAGAAACAGAAGAGAAACAGAGAGGAGAGACAGAAGAGAAACAGAGAGGAGAGACAGAGAGGAGAAACAGAGAGGAGAGACAGAAGAGAAACAGAGAGGAGAGGCAGAGAGGAGAAACAAGAGAAACAGAGAGGAGACAGAGGAGAGGCAGAGAGGAGAAACAGAAGAAAAACAGAGAGGAGAGACAGAAGAGAAACAGAGAGGAGAGACAGAGAGGAGAAACAGAGAGGAGAGACAGAAGAGAAACAGAGAGGAGAGACAGAGAGGAGACAGAAGAGAAACAGAGAGCAGAGACAGAAGAGAAACAGAGAGGAGACAGAAGAGAAACAGACAGGAGACAGAAGAGAAACAGAGAGGAGAGACAGAGAGGAGACAGAAGAGAAACAGAGAGGAGAGGCAGAGAGGAGAAACAGAGAGGAGAGACAGAAGAGAAACAGAGAGGAGAGACAGAGAGGAGAAACAGAGAGGAGACAGAAGAGAAACAGAGAGGAGACAGAAGAGAAACAGAGAGGAGAGACAGAAGAGAAACAGAGACGAGAGGCAGAAGAGAAACAGAGAGGAGACAGAACAGAAACAGAGAGGAGACAGAAGAGAAACAGAGAGGAGAGACAGAGAGGAGACAGAAGAGAAACAGAGAGGAGAGGCAGAGAGGAGAAACAGAGAGGAGAGACAGAAGAGAAACAGAGAGGAGAGACAGAGAGGAGAAACAGAGAGGAGACAGAAGAGAAACAGAGAGGAGACAGAAGAGAAACAGAGAGGAGAGACAGAAGAGAAATAGAGAGGAAACAGAAGAGAAACAGAGAGGAGAGACAGAGAGGAGACAGAAGAGAAACAGAGAGGAGAGACAGAAGAGAAACAGAGAAGAGAGACAGAGAGGAGAAACAGAGAGGAGAGACAGAGAGGAGACAGAAGAGAAACAGAGAGGAGAGACAGAAGAGAAACAGAGAGGAGAGACAGAGAGGAGACAGAAGAGAAACAGAGAGGAGAGACAGAAGAGAAACAGAGAGGAGAGGCAGAGAGGAGAAACAGAGAGGAGAGACAGAGAGGAGACAGAAGAGAAACAGAGAGGAGAGACAGAAGATAAACAGAGAGGAGAGACAAAGAGGAGACAGAAGAGAAACAGAGAGGAGAGACAGAAGAGAAACAGAGAGGAGAGGCAGAGAGGAGACAGAAGAGAAACAGAGAGGAGACAGAAGAGAAACAGAGAAGAGAAACAGAGAGGAGAGACAGAGAGGAGACAGAAGAGAAACAGAGAGGAGAGACAGAAGAGAAACAGAGAGGAGAGGCAGAGAGGAAAAACAGAGAGGAGAGACAGAGAGGAGACAGAAGAGAAACAGAGAGGAGAGACAGAAGAGAAACAGAGACGAGAGACAGAGAGGAGAGACAGAAGAGAAACAGAGAGGAAACAGAAGAGAAACAGAGAGGAGAGACAGAGAGGAGACAGAAGAGAAACAGAGAGGAGAGACAGAAGAGAAACAGAGAGGAGAGACAGAGAGGAGAAACAGAGAGGAGAGACAGAGAGGAGACAGAAGAGAAACAGAGAGGAGAGACAGAGAGGAGACAGAAGAGAAACAGAGAGGAGAGGCAGAGAGGAGAAACAGAGAGGAGAGACAGAAGAGAAACAGAGAGGAGAGACAGAAGAGAAACAGAGAGGAGAGACAGAAGAGAAACAGAGAGGAGAGGCAGAGAGGAGACAGAAGAGAAACAGAGAGGAGAGACAGAAGAGAAACAGAGAGGAGAGGCAGAGAGGAGAAACAGAGAGGAGAGACAGAGAGGAGACAGAAGAGAAACAGAGAGGAGAGACAGAAGATAAACAGAGAGGAGAGACAGAGAGGAGACAGAAGAGAAACAGAGAGGAGAGACAGAAGAGAAACAGAGAGGAGAGGCAGAGAGGAGACAGAAGAGAAACAGAGAGGAGACAGAAGAGAAACAGAGAAGAGAAACAGAGAGGAGAGACAGAGAGGAGACAGAAGAGAAACAGAGAGGAGAGACAGAGAGGAGACAGAAGAGAAACAGAGAGGAGAGACAGAAGAGAAACAGAGAGGAGAGACAGAGAGGAGAAACAGAGAGGAGAGACAGAGAGGAGACAGAAGAGAAACAGAGAGGAGAGGCAGAGAGGAGAAACAGAGAGGAGAGACAGAAGAGAAACAGAGAGGAGAGACAGAAGAGAAACAGAGAGGAGAGACAGAAGAGAAACAGAGAGGAGAGGCAGAGAGGAGACAGAAGAGAAACAGAGAGGAGAGACAGAAGAGAAACAGAGAGGAGAGGCAGAGAGGAGAAACAGAGAGGAGAGACAGAGAGGAGACAGAAGAGAAACAGAGAGGAGAGACAGAAGATAAACAGAGAGGAGAGACAGAGAGGAGACAGAAGAGAAACAGAGAGGAGAGACAGAAGAGAAACAGAGAGGAGAGGCAGAGAGGAGACAGAAGAGAAACAGAGAGGAGACAGAAGAGAAACAGAGAAGAGAAACAGAGAGGAGACAGAAGAGAAACAGAGAGGAGAGACAGAGAGGAGACAGAAGAGAAACAGAGAGGAGAGACAGAGAGGAGACAGAAGAGAAACAGATAGGAGAGGCAGAGAGGAGAAACAGAGAGGAGAGACAGAAGAGAAACAGAGAGGAGAGACAGAAGAGAAACAGAGAGGAGACAGAAGAGAAACAGAGAGGAGACAGAAGAGAAACAGAGAGGAGAGACAGAAGAGAAACAGAGAGGAGAGACAGAAGAGAAACAGAGAGGAGAGACAGAGAGGAGAGACAGAAGAGAAATAGAGAGGAAACAGAAGAGAAACAGAGAGGAGAGACAGAGAGGAGACAGAAGAGAAACAGAGAGGAGAGACAGAAGAGAAACAGAGAAGAGAGACAGAGAGGAGAAACAGAGAGGAGAGACAGAGAGGAGACAGAAGAGAAACAGAGAGGAGAGACAGAAGAGAAACAGAGAGGAGAGACAGAGAGGAGACAGAAGAGAAACAGAGAGGAGAGACAGAAGAGAAACAGAGAGGAGAGGCAGAGAGGAGAAACAGAGAGGAGAGACAGAGAGGAGACAGAAGAGAAACAGAGAGGAGAGACAGAAGATAAACAGAGAGGAGAGACAAAGAGGAGACAGAAGAGAAACAGAGAGGAGAGACAGAAGAGAAACAGAGAGGAGAGGCAGAGAGGAGACAGAAGAGAAACAGAGAGGAGACAGAAGAGAAACAGAGAAGAGAAACAGAGAGGAGAGACAGAGAGGAGACAGAAGAGAAACAGAGAGGAGAGACAGAAGAGAAACAGAGAGGAGAGGCAGAGAGGAGAAACAGAGAGGAGAGACAGAAGAGAAACAGAGAGGAGAGGCAGAGAGGAGACAGAAGAGAAACAGAGAGGAGACAGAAGAGAAAGAGAGAAGAGAAACAGAGAGGAGAGACAGAGAGGAGACAGAAGAGAAACAGAGAGGAGAGACAGAGAGGAGACAGAAGAGAAACAGAGAGGAGAGACAGAAGAGAAACAGAGAGGAGAGACAGAGAGGAGAAACAGAGAGGAGAGACAGAGAGGAGACAGAAGAGAAACAGAGAGGAGAGACAGAGAGGAGACAGAAGAGAAACAGAGAGGAGAGGCAGAGAGGAGAAACAGAGAGGAGAGACAGAAGAGAAACAGAGAGGAGAGACAGAAGAGAAACAGAGAGGAGAGACAGAAGAGAAACAGAGAGGAGAGGCAGAGAGGAGACAGAAGAGAAACAGAGAGGAGAGACAGAAGAGAAACAGAGAGGAGAGGCAGAGAGGAGAAACAGAGAGGAGACAGAGAGGAGACAGAAGAGAAACAGAGAGGAGAGACAGAAGATAAACAGAGAGGAGAGACAGAGAGGAGACAGAAGAGAAACAGAGAGGAGAGACAGAAGAGAAACAGAGAGGAGAGGCAGAGAGGAGAAACAGAGAGGAGAGACAGAAGAGAAACAGAGAGGAGAGGCAGAGAGGAGAAACAGAGAGGAGAGACAGAGAGGAGACAGAAGAGAAACAGAGAGGAGAGACAGAAGATAAACAGAGAGGAGAGACAAAGAGGAGACAGAAGAGAAACAGAGAGGAGAGACAGAAGAGAAACAGAGAGGAGAGGCAGAGAGGAGACAGAAGAGAAACAGAGAGGAGACAGAAGAGAAACAGAGAAGAGAAACAGAGAGGAGAGACAGAGAGGAGACAGAAGAGAAACAGAGAGGAGAGACAGAAGAGAAACAGAGAGGAGAGGCAGAGAGGAGAAACAGAGAGGAGAGACAGAAGAGAAACAGAGAGGAGAGGCAGAGAGGAGACAGAAGAGAAACAGAGAGGAGACAGAAGAGAAAGAGAGAAGAGAAACAGAGAGGAGAGACAGAGAGGAGACAGAAGAGAAACAGAGAGGAGAGACAGAGAGGAGACAGAAGAGAAACAGAGAGGAGAGACAGAAGAGAAACAGAGAGGAGAGACAGAGAGGAGAAACAGAGAGGAGAGACAGAGAGGAGACAGAAGAGAAACAGAGAGGAGAGACAGAGAGGAGACAGAAGAGAAACAGAGAGGAGAGGCAGAGAGGAGAAACAGAGAGGAGAGACAGAAGAGAAACAGAGAGGAGAGACAGAAGAGAAACAGAGAGGAGAGACAGAAGAGAAACAGAGAGGAGAGGCAGAGAGGAGACAGAAGAGAAACAGAGAGGAGAGACAGAAGAGAAACAGAGAGGAGAGGCAGAGAGGAGAAACAGAGAGGAGACAGAGAGGAGACAGAAGAGAAACAGAGAGGAGAGACAGAAGATAAACAGAGAGGAGAGACAGAGAGGAGACAGAAGAGAAACAGAGAGGAGAGACAGAAGAGAAACAGAGAGGAGAGGCAGAGAGGAGAAACAGAGAGGAGAGACAGAAGAGAAACAGAGAGGAGAGACAGAAGAGAAACAGAGAGGAGAGACAGAAGAGAAACAGAGAGGAGAGGCAGAGAGGAGACAGAAGAGAAACAGAGAGGAGAGACAGAAGAGAAACAGAGAGGAGAGACAGAGAGGAGAAACAGAGAGGAGACAGAGAGGAGACAGAAGAGAAACAGAGAGGAGAGACAGAAGATAAACAGAGAGGAGAGACAGAGAGGAGACAGAAGAGAAACAGAGAGGAGAGACAGAAGAGAAACAGAGAGGAGAGACAGAGAGGAGACAGAAGAGAAACAGAGAGGAGAGACAGAAGAGAAACAGAGAGGAGAGGCAGAGAGGAGACAGAAGAGAAACAGAGAGGAGACAGAAGAGAAACAGAGAAGAGAAACAGAGAGGAGAGACAGAGAGGAGACAGAAGAGAAACAGAGAGGAGAGACAGAAGAGAAACAGAGAGGAGAGGCAGAGAGGAGAAACAGAGAGGAGAGACAGAGAGGAGACAGAAGAGAAACAGAGAGGAGAGACAGAAGAGAAACAGAGACGAGAGACAGAGAGGAGAGACAGAAGAGAAACAGAGAGGAAACAGAAGAGAAACAGAGAGGAGAGACAGAGAGGAGACAGAAGAGAAACAGAGAGGAGAGACAGAAGAGAAACAGAGAGGAGAGACAGAGAGGAGAAACAGAGAGGAGAGACAGAGAGGAGACAGAAGAGAAACAGAGAGGAGAGACAGAAGAGAAACAGAGAGGAGAGGCAGAGAGGAGACAGAAGAGAAACAGAGAGGAGAGACAGAAGAGAAACAGAGAGGAGAGGCAGAGAGGAGACAGAAGAGAAACAGAGAGGAGAGACAGAGAGGAGAAACAGAGAGGAGAGACAGAGAGGAGACAGAAGAGAAACAGAGAGGAGAGACAGAGAGGAGACAGAAGAGAAACAGAGAGGAGAGACAGAAGAGAAACAGAGAGGAGAGGCAGAGAGGAGAAACAGAGAGGAGACAGAGAGGAGACAGAAGAGAAACAGAGAGGAGAGACAGAAGATAAACAGAGAGGAGAGACAGAGAGGAGACAGAAGAGAAACAGAGAGGAGAGACAGAAGAGAAACAGAGAGGAGAGGCAGAGAGGAGAAACAGAGAGGAGAGACAGAAGAGAAACAGAGAGGAGAGACAGAAGAGAAACAGAGAGGAGAGACAGAAGAGAAACAGAGAGGAGAGGCAGAGAGGAGACAGAAGAGAAACAGAGAGGAGAGACAGAAGAGAAACAGAGAGGAGAGGCAGAGAGGAGAAACAGAGAGGAGAGACAGAGAGGAGACAGAAGAGAAACAGAGAGGAGAGACAGAAGAGAAACAGAGAGGAGAGGCAGAGAGGAGACAGAAGAGAAACAGAGAGGAGAGACAGAAGAGAAACAGAGAGGAGAGGCAGAGAGGAGACAGAAGAGAAACAGAGAGGAGAGACAGAGAGGAGAAACAGAGAGGAGAGACAGAGAGGAGACAGAAGAGAAACAGAGAGGAGAGACAGAGAGGAGACAGAAGAGAAACAGAGAGGAGAGACAGAAGAGAAACAGAGAGGAGAGGCAGAGAGGAGAAACAGAGAGGAGACAGAGAGGAGACAGAAGAGAAACAGAGAGGAGAGACAGAAGATAAACAGAGAGGAGAGACAGAGAGGAGACAGAAGAGAAACAGAGAGGAGAGACAGAAGAGAAACAGAGAGGAGAGGCAGAGAGGAGAAACAGAGAGGAGAGACAGAAGAGAAACAGAGAGGAGAGACAGAAGAGAAACAGAGAGGAGAGACAGAAGAGAAACAGAGAGGAGAGGCAGAGAGGAGACAGAAGAGAAACAGAGAGGAGAGACAGAAGAGAAACAGAGAGGAGAGGCAGAGAGGAGAAACAGAGAGGAGACAGAGAGGAGACAGAAGAGAAACAGAGAGGAGAGACAGAAGATAAACAGAGAGGAGAGACAGAGAGGAGACAGAAGAGAAACAGAGAGGAGAGACAGAAGAGAAACAGAGAGGAGAGGCAGAGAGGAGACAGAAGAGAAACAGAGAGGAGACAGAAGAGAAACAGAGAAGAGAAACAGAGAGGAGAGACAGAGAGGAGACAGAAGAGAAACAGAGAGGAGAGACAGAAGAGAAACAGAGAGGAGAGGCAGAGAGGAGAAACAGAGACGAGAGACAGAGAGGAGACAGAAGAGAAACAGAGAGGAGAGACAGAAGAGAAACAGAGACGAGAGACAGAGAGGAGAGACAGAAGAGAAACAGAGAGGAAACAGAAGAGAAACAGAGAGGAGAGACAGAGAGGAGACAGAAGAGAAACAGAGAGGAGAGACAGAAGAGAAACAGAGAGGAGAGACAGAGAGGAGAAACAGAGAGGAGAGACAGAGAGGAGACAGAAGAGAAACAGAGAGGAGAGACAGAAGAGAAACAGAGAGGAGAGGCAGAGAGGAGACAGAAGAGAAACAGAGAGGAGAGACAGAAGAGAAACAGAGAGGAGAGGCAGAGAGGAGAAACAGAGAGGAGAGACAGAGAGGAGACAGAAGAGAAACAGAGAGGAGAGACAGAAGATAAACAGAGAGGAGAGACAGAGAGGAGACAGAAGAGAAACAGAGAGGAGAGACAGAAGAGAAACAGAGAGGAGAGGCAGAGAGGAGACAGAAGAGAAACAGAGAGGAGACAGAAGAGAAACAGAGATGAGAGACAGAGAGGAGAGGCAGAGAGGAGAAACAGAGAGGAGAGACAGAGAGGAGAAACAGAGTGGAGAGGAAAGGAGTGAGAAAGGGAAATAAAGGGGAGTGGGAGAGGAGATATTGAAAAGTATGGAAGGAGAGGTGAGACGGAGAAAACGATGGAATGAGTTTAGATACAATGAGAGACAGAGTGTACAAGAGGGAAAAGGGGAGAGGAAGGGGAGAGGAGGAAGGGGGAGTGGAGGAAAGGGAGGACGAATGGAGAGAGGAGGAAGGGTGAGAGGGGAAAGGGAGGAGGAATGGGAAAAGGAGGAAAGGGTGGAGAGTTTTGACATAACAATTTGAATAACAAGAGAGAGCCCTATCTGAGCCTCTGATTCATCACCAGGCTAAAATTAGCAGAGCAGGACCTGGGGCAGAGAGAAAGAGCTGCGTCAGAGGAGAGAGGGGGGGCTGAGATCCTAAGAGGCTAAGTGAGTGGAAACAAAGATTGAGAAAGTGAGAGAGAGAGAGGTTGAGAGAGAGACACAGAGAGACAGAGCGGTGAGAGGGAGGGGGGCAGGGTGATCCTCTGAGATGGAGTGATAGTTATAGAGGGAAATAGAAAGGTAGCGAGCGAACACGCGCCATTTAACACGTATTGTGTATAGAAAGTGTCTCTCCTTAGCAGCCAT
>NC_074691.1:25812747-25839236 GCF_029448725.1 Salvelinus fontinalis | reverse complement strand
ATGTTTTTGTGTTTGTAGTGTTGGCCTATGTGTGTGTGAACCCTTCTCAACCCTACCCTTCTCAACCCTACCCTTCTCAAACCTACCCTACTCAAACCTGCCCTACTCAACCCTACCCTTCTCAACCCTACCCTTCTCAAACCTACCCTACTCAAACCTGCCCTACTCAACCCTGCCCTACTCAACCCTGCCCACTCAACCCTGCCCACTCAACCCTGCCCTACTCAACCCTGCCCTACTCAACCCTGCCCTACTCAACCCTGCCTACTGAACCCTGCCTACTCAACCCTGCCCACTCAACCCTGCCCACTCAACCCTGCCCTACTCAACTCTGCCCTACTCAATCCTGTCCTACTCATTCCTGTCCTACTCAATCCTGCCCTACTCAACCCTGCCCTACTCAAACCTGCCCTCCTCAATTCTGCCCTCCTCAATTCTGCCCCACTCAACCATACCCTACTCAAACCTGCACTACTCACTCTGCCTACTCAACCTTGCCCTGCCACATCCTGCCCTACTCAACCCTGCCCTACTCAACCTTGCCCTACTCAACCCTGCCCTACTCAACCCTGCCCTACTCAACCCTGCCCTACTCAACTCTGCCCTACTCAACCTTGCCCTACTCAAACCTGCCCTACTCAATTCTACCCCACTCAACCCTACCCTACTCAAACCTGCCCTACTCACTCTGCCCTACTCAACCCTGCCCTCCTCAACCCTGCCCTACTCACTCTGCCCTACTCACTCTGCCCTACTCACTCTGCCCTACTCAACTCTGCCCTACTCCATTCTACCCCACTCAACCCTACCCTACTCAACCCTGCCCTACCACATCCTTGCCCTACTCAAACCTGCCCTACTCAACCCTGCCCTACTCAATTCTGCCCTACTCGATTCTGCCCAACTCAATTCTGCCCTACTCAATTCTGCCCTACTCAACCCTGCCCTACTCAACCCTGCCCTACTCAAAACTACACTACTCAACCCTGCCCTACTCAACCCTGCCCTACTCAACCCTGCCCTACTCAACCCTGCCCTACTCCATTCTACCCCACTCAACCCTACCCTACTCAACCCTGCCCTACCACATCCTTGCCCTACCACATCCTTGCCCTACTCAACCCTGCCCTACTCAACCCTGCTCTACTCAACCCTGCCCTACTCAACCCTGCCCTACTCAACCCTGCCCTACTCAATTCTGCCCTACTCAACCCTGCCCTACTCAACCCTGCCCTACTCAACCCTGCCCTACTCAACCCTGCGCTACTCAAAACTACGCTACTCAACCCTGCCCTACTCAACCCTGCCCTACTCAACCCTGCCCTACTCAACCCTGCCCTACTCAACCCTGCCCTACTCAACCCTGCGCTACTCAACCCTGCCCTACTCAACTCTGCCCTACTCAACCCTGCCCTACTCAAAACTACCCTACTCAACGCTGCACCACTCAACCCTGCGCTACTCAACCCTGCCCTACTCAACCCTGCCCTACTCAACCCTGCCCTACTCAACCCTGCCCTACTCAAAACTACCCTACTCAACGCTGCACCACTCAACCCTGCCCTACTCAACCCTGCCCTACTCAACTCTGCCCTACTCAACCCTGCACTACTCAACCCTGCCCTACTCAACCCTGCCCTCATCAATTCTGCCCTCATCAATTCTGCCCCACTCAACCATACCCTACTCAAACCTGCACTACTCACTCTGCCTACTCAACCTTGCCCTACCACATCCTGCCCTACTCAACCTTGCCCTACTCAACCCTGCCTACTCAACCCTGCCCTACTCAACCCTGCCCTACTCAACCCTGCCCTACTCAACCCTGCCCTACTCAACCCTGCCCTACTCAACCCTGCCCTACTCAACTCTGCCCTACTCAACTCTGCCCTACTCAACTCTGCCCTACTCATTCACTAACTGGTCCAATAAGGCATAGGTAGGTAAGTGTGAGCGTAATTCCAGTGTTATCACTATTAAAGCGATAGCTGTTTAGAATGGGCAGGTTTAAAAAGCCAATTGGACTGGTTGTTGTCTCACCTCTGCTGTATTTCACAGTAGTCACATATTACATTTAAGTCATTTAGCAGACGCTCTTATCCAGAGCGACTTACAAATTGGTGCATTCACCTTATGACATCCAGTGGAACAGCCACTTTACAATAGTGCATCTAATTCTTTTAAGGGGGGAGGGGGGGGGGTCAGAAGGATTACTTTATCCTATCCTAGGTATTCCTTAAAGAGGTGGGGTTTCAGGTGTCTCCGGAAGGTGGTGATTGACTCCGCTGTCCTGGTGTCGTGAGGGAGTTTGTTCCACCATTGGGGTGCCAGAGCAGCGAACAGTTTTGACTGGGCTGAGCGGGAACTGTACTTCCTCAGTGGTAGGGAGGCGAGCAGGCCAGAGGTGGATGAACGCAGTGCCCTTGTTTGGGTGTAGGGCCTGATCAGAGCCTGAAGGTACTGAGGTG
Organism: Salvelinus fontinalis; assembly: GCF_029448725.1. NCBI lineage: Eukaryota > Metazoa > Chordata > Actinopteri > Salmoniformes > Salmonidae > Salvelinus > Salvelinus fontinalis. The sequence continues at coordinate 25,836,768 of NC_074691.1, read as the reverse complement.
CCGTTCCCCTCACAGCTCCGTAGGCAAGCACCATGGTCTTGTAGCGGATGCGAGCTTCAACTGGAAGCCAGTGGAGAGAGCGGAGGAGCGGGGTGACGTGAGAGAACTTGGGAAGGTTGAACACCAGACGGGCTGCGGCGTTCTGGATGAGTTGTAGGGGTTTAATGGCACAGGCAGGGAGCCCAGCCAACAGCGAGTTGCAGTAATCCAGACGGGAGATGACAAGTGCCTGGATTAGGACCTGCGCCGCTTCCTGTGTGAGGCAGGGTCGTACTCTGCGGATGTTGTAGAGCATGAACCTACAGGAACGGTCCACCGCCTTGATGTTAGTTGAGAACGACAGGGTGTTGTCCAGGATCACGCCAAGGTTCTTAGCGCTCTGGGAGGAGGACACGATGGAGTTGTCAACCGTGATGGCGAGATCATGGAACGGGCAGTCCTTCCCCGGGAGGAAGAGCAGCTCCGTCTTGCCGAGGTTCAGCTTGAGGTGGTGATCCGTCATCCACACTGATATGTCTGCCAGACATGCAGAGATGCGATTCGCCACCTGGTCATCAGAAGGGGGAAAGGAGAAGATTAATTGTGTGTCGTCTGCATAGCAGTGATAGGAGAGACCATGTGAGGTTATGACAGAGCCAAGTGACTTGGTGTATAGCGAGAATAGGAGAGGGCCTAGAACAGAGCCCTGGGGGACACCAGTGGTGAGAGCACGTGGTGAGGAGACAGATTCTCGCCACGCCACCTGGTAGGAGCGACCTGTCGGGTAGGACGCAATCCAAGCGTGGGCCGCGCCGGAGATGCCCAACTCGGAGAGGGTGGAGAGGAGGATCTGATGGTTCACAGTATCGAAGGCAGCCGATAGGTCTAGAAGGATGAGAGCAGAGGAGAGAGAGTTAGCTTTAGCAGTGCGGAGCGCCTCCGTGATACAGAGAAGAGCAGTCTCAGTTGAGTGACTAGTCTTGAAACCTGACTGATTTGGATCAAGAAGGTCATTCTGAGAGAGATAGCAGGAGAGCTGGCCAAGGACGGCACGTTCAAGAGTTTTGGAGAGAAAAGAAAGAAGGGATACTGGTCTGTAGTTGTTGACATCGGAGGGATCGAGTGTAGGTTTTTTCAGAAGGGGTGCAACTCTCGCTCTCTTGAAGACGGAAGGGACGTAGCCAGCGGTCAAGGATGAGTTGATGAGCGAGGTGAGGTAAGGGAGAAGGTCTCCGGAAATGGTCTGGAGAAGAGAGGAGGGGATAGGGTCAAGCGGGCAGGTTGTTGGGCGGCCGGCCGTCACAAGACGCGAGATTTCATCTGGAGAGAGAGGGGAGAAAGAGGTCAGAGCACAGGGTAGGGCAGTGTGAGCAGAACCAGCGGTGTCGTTTGACTTAGCAAACGAGGATCGGATGTCGTCGACCTTCTTTTCAAAATGGTTGACGAAGTCATCTGCAGAGAGGGAGGAGGAGGATTCAGGAGGGAGGAGAAGGTGGCAAAGAGCTTCCTAGGGTTAGAGGCAGATGCTTGGAATTTAGAGTGGTAGAAAGTGGCTTTAGCAGCAGAGACAGAAGAGGAAAAGAAGAGGAAAATGAGAGGAGTGAAGGGAGTGAAAGGATGCCAGGTCCGCAGGGAGGCGAGTTTTCCTCCATTTCCGCTCGGCTGCCCGGAGCCCTGGTCTGTGAGCTCGCAATGAGTCGTCGAGCCACGGAGCGGGAGGGGAGGACCGAGCCGGCCTGGAGGATAGGGGACATAGAGAGTCAAAGGATGCAGAAAGGGAGGAGAGGAGGGTTGAGGAGGCAGAATCAGGAGATAGGTTGGAGAAGGTTTGAGCAGAGGGAAGAGATGATAGGATGGAAGAGGAGAGAGTAGCGGGGGAGAGAGCGCGAAGGTTGGGACGGCGCGATACCATCCGAGTAGGGGCAGTGTGGGAAGTGTTGGATGAGAGCGAGAGGGAAAAGGATACAAGGTAGTGGTCGGAGACTTGGAGGGGAGTTGCAATGAGGTTAGTGAAAGAACAGCATCTAGTAAAGATGAGGTCAAGCGTATTGCCTGCCTTGTGAGTAGGGGGGAAGGTGAGAGGGTGAGGTCAAAAGAGGAGAGGAGTGGAAAGAAGGAGGCAGAGAGGAATGAGTCAAAGGTAGACGTGGGGAGGTTAAAGTCACCCAGAACTGTGAGAGGTGAGCCGTCCTCAGGAAAGGAGCTTATTTTATTTTTTTATTTTTTTTATTTCACCTTTATTTAACCAGGTAGGCAAATTGAGAACACGTTCTCATTTACAATTGCGACCTGGCCAAGATAAAGCAAAGCAGTTCGACACATACAACAACACATAGTTACACATGGAGTAAAACAAACATACAGTCAATAATACAGTGAAAATAAGTCTATATACAATATGAGCAAGTGAGGTGAGATAAGGGAGGTGAAGGCAAACAAAATATATAAATAAATAAATAAATAAATATAAAAAGGCCATGGTGGCGAAGTAAATACAATATAGCAAGTAAAAAAAATAACACTGGAATGGTTGGTTTGCAGTGGAAGAAGGTGCAAAGTAGAGATAGAAATAATGGGGTGCAAAGGAGCAAAATAAATAAATACAGTAGGTAAAGAGGTAGTTGTTTGGGCTAAATTATAGATGGGCTATGTACAGGTGCAGTAATCTATGAGCTGCTCTGACAGCTGGTGCTTAAAGCTAGTGAGGGAGATAAGTGTTTCCAGTTTCAGAGATTTTTGTAGTTCGTTCCAGTCATTGGCAGCAGAGAACTGGAAGGAGAGGCGGCCAAAGGAAGAATTGGTTTTGGGGGTGACCAGAGAGATATACCTGCTGGAGCGCGTGCTACGGGTGGGCGTTGCTATGGTGACCAGCGAGCTGAGATAAGGGGGGACTTTACCTAGCAGGGTCTTGTAGATGACCTGGAGCCAGTGGGTTTGGCGACGAGTGTGAAGCGAGGGCCAGCCAACGAGAGCGTACAGGTCGCAGTGGTGGGTAGTATATGGGGCTTTGGTGACAAAACGGATGGCACTGTGATAGACTGCATCCAATTTATTGAGTAGGGTTTTGGAGGCTATTTTGTAAATGACATCACCGAAGTCGAGGATTGGTAGGATGGTCAGTTTTACAAGGGTATGTTTGGCAGCATGAGTGAAGGATGCTTTGTTGCGGAATAGGAAGCCGATTCTAGATTTAACTTTGGATTGGAGATGCTTGATGTGAGTCTGGAAGGAGAGTTTACAGTCTAACCAGACACCTAGGTATTTGTAGTTGTCCACATATTCTAAGTCAGAGCCGTCCAGAGTAGTGATGCTGGACAGGCGGGCAGGTGCAGGCAGCGATCGGTTGAAGAGCATGCATTTAGTTTTACTTGTATTTAAGAGCAATTGGAGGCCACGGAAGGAGAGTTGTATGGCATTGAAGCTCGCCTGGAGGGTTGTTAACACAGTGTCAAGAGAAGGGCCAGAAGTATACAGAATAGTGTCGTCTGCGTAGAGGTGGATCAGAGACTCACCAGCAGCAAGAGCGACATCATTGATGTATACAGAGAAGAGAGTCGGTCCAAGAATTGAACCCTGTGGCACCCCCATAGAGACTGCCAGAGGTCCGGACAACAGACCCTCCGATTTGACACACTGAACTCGATCAGAGAAGTAGTTGGTGAACCAGGCGAGGCAATCATTAGAGAAACCAAGGCTGTCGAGTCTGCCGATGAGGATGTGGTGATTGACAGAGTCAAAAGCCTTGGCCAGGTCAATGAATATGGCTGCACAGTACTGTTTCCTATCGATAGCGGTTAAGATATCGTTTATGACCTTGAGCGTGGCTGAGGTGCACCCATGACCAGCTCTGAAACCAGATTGCATAGCGGAGAAGGTATGGTGGGATTCGAGATGGTCGGTAATCTGTTTGTTGACTTGGCTTTCGAAGACCTTAGAAAGGCAGGGTAGGATAGATATAGGTCTGTAGCAATTTGGGTCTAGAGTGTCTCCCCCTTTGAAGAGGGGGATAACCGCAGCTGCTTTCCAATCTTTGGGAATCTCAGACGACACGAAAGAGAGGTTGAAAAGGCTGGTAATAGGGGTGGCAACAATTTCAGCAGATAGTTTTAGAAAGAAAGGGTCCAGATTATCTAGCCCGGCTGATTTGTAAGGGTCCAGATTTTGCAGCTCTTTCAGAACATCAGCTGACTGTATTTGGGAGAAAGAGAAATGGGGAAGGCTTGGGCGAGTAGCAGAGGGGAGGGCAGTGCTGTTGACCGGGGTAGGGGTAGCCAGGTGGAAAGCATGGCCAGCCGTAGAAAAATGCTTATTGAAATTCTCAATTATAATGGATTTGTCGGTGGTGACAGTATTTCTTATCTTCAGTGCAGTTGGAAGCTGGGAGGTGTTCTTATTCTCCATGGACTTTACAGTGTCCCAGAACTTTTTTGAGTTTGTGTTGCAGGAAGCAAATTTCTGCTTGAAAAAGCTAGCCTTGGCTTTTCTAACTGCTTGTGTATACTGGTTTCTAGCTTCCCTGAAAAGTTGCATATCACGGGGGCTGTTCGATGCTAATGCAGAACGCCATAGGATGTTTTTCTGTTGGTTAAGGGCAGTCAGGTCAGGAGAGAACCAAGGGCTATATCTGTTCCTGGTTCTAAATTTCTTGAATGGGGCATGCTTATTCAAGATGGTGAGGAAGGCATTTTTAAAAAATATCCAGGCATCCTCTACTGACGGGATGAGATCAATATCCTTCCAGGATACCTCGGCCAGGTCGATTAGAAAGGCCTGCTCGCTGAAGTGTTTCAGGGAGCGTTTGACAGTGATGAGTGGAGGTCGTTTGATCGCTGACCCATTACGGATTCAGGCAATGAGGCAGTGTTCGCTGAGATCTTGGTTGAAAACAGCAGAGGTGTATTTGGAGGGCAAGTTGGTTAGGATGATGTCTATGAGGGTACCCGTGTTTACGGAATTGGGGTGATACCTGGTAGGTTCATTGATGATTTGTGTGAGATTGAGGGCATCAAGCTTAGATTGTAGGATGGCTGGGGTGTTAAGCATGTTCCAATTTAGGTCGCCTAGCAGCACAAGCTCTGAAGATAGATGGGGGGCAATCAGTTCACATATGGTGTCCAGAGCACAGCTGGGGGCAGAGGGTGGTCTATAGCAGGCGGCAACAGTGAGAGACTTGTTTTTAGAGAGGTGGATTTTTAAAAGTAGGAGTTCAAATTGTTTCGGAACAGACCTGGATAGTAAAACAGAACTCTGCAGGCAATCCTTGCAGTAGATTGCAACACCGCCCCCTTTGGCCGTTCTATCTTGTCTGAAAATCTTGTAGTTAGGGATGAAAATGTCAGAATTTTTGGTGGTCTTCCTAAGCCAGGATTCAGACACGGCTAAAACATCTGGGTTGGCAGAGTGTGCTAAAGCAGTGAACAAAACAAACTTAGGGAGGAGGCTTCTAATGTTAACATGCATGAAACCAAGGCTATTACGGTTACAGAAGTCATCAAAAGAGAGCGCCTGGGGAATAGGAGTGGAGCTAGGTACTGCAGGGCCTGGATTCACCTCTACATCACCAGAGGAACAGAGGAGGAGTAGGATAAGGGTACGGCTAAAAGCTATGAGAATTGGTCGTTTGGAACGTCTAGAACAGAGAGTAAAAGGAAGTTTCTGGGGGCGATAAAATAGCTTCAAGGAATAATGTACAGACAAACGTATGGTAGGATGTGAATACAGTGGAGGTAAACCTAGGTAATGGGTGATGATGAGAGAGATATAGTCTCTAGAAACATCATTGAAACCAGGTGATGTCATCGCATATGTGGGTGGTGGAACTGAGAGGTTGGATATATAGTGAGCAGGGCTAGAGGCTCTACAGTGAAATAAGCCAATAAACACTAACCGAACAGCAATGGACAAGGCATATTTACATTAAGGAGAGGCATGCTTAATCGAGTGATCATAAGGGTCCAGTGAGTAGAGGTTGGTTGGGGGCACGGCGATCCAGACAGCTGGCCGGGTAGCTGGCTATCGGTAGCAAGATAACATAGGATGGAGGTCTGTTTTTATTTTTTTATTTTTTTATTTTTTTGTCACCTCGTTCGTTTCCGTCGGTAGATTAGTGGGGTTCCGTGTGGTAGAGGGGATCGATCCAATTGGCAAAATAGATATAGTGACCCAGGAAGAAAAAAAAAAATATATATATATATAAAAAACAAAAACAAAATTGTCCGGTATATTTATTTAGATAGCAGCCGATAAGACAGCTAATAATTATCAAGGCATCAAGCTCATTGATGAACTCTCCGAGGGAACCTGGAGGGCGATAAATGATAAGGATGTTAAGCTTGAAAGGGCTGGTAACTGTGACAGCATGGAATTCAAAGGAGGCGATAGACAGATGGGTAAGGGGAGAAAGAGAGAATGACCACTTGGGAGAGATGAGGATCCCGGTGCCACCACCCCGCTGACCAGAAGCTCTCGGGGTGTGCGAGAACACGTGGGCAGACAAAGAGAGAGCAGTAGGAGTAGCAGTGTTATCTGTGGTGATCCATGTTTCCGTCAGTGCCAAGAAGTCGAGGGACTGGAGGGAAGCATAGGCTGAGATGAACTCTGCCTTGTTGGCCGCAGATCGGCAGTTCCAGAGGCTACCGGAGACCTGGAACTCCACGTGGGTCGTGCGCGCTGGGACCACCAGGTTAGGGTGGCCGCGGCCACGCGGTGTGAAGCGTTTGTATGGTCTGTGCAGAGAGGAGAGAACAGGGATAGACAGACACATAGTTGACAGGCTACAGAAGAGGCTACGCTAATGCAAAGGCGATTGGAATGACAAGTGGACTACACGTCTCGAATGTTCAGAAAGTTAAGCTTACGTTGCAAAAATCTTATTGACTAAAATTATTAAAATGATACAGTACTGCTGAAGTAGGCTAGCTAGCAGTGGCTGCGTTGTTGACTTTGTTTGAAAGTGTAGCTGGCTAGGTAACCTCGATAGCTGGCTAGGTAACCTCGGTAACTGGCTAGATAATTAGTCTAAACTACACAATTGTCTTAGATACAAGGACAGCAAAGACAACTATGTAGCTAGCTAACACTACACTAATCAAATCGTTCCGTTGTAATGTAATAGTTTCTACAGTGCTGCTATTCGGTAGAAGTTGGCTAGCTAGCAGTGTTAGCAATGTTAGCAGTGTTGACTAGCAGTGTTGACTAGGTAGGAGAACGGCAGCGCGGCGGACGAAAATAGCTGGCTAGCTAACCGATAATTACTCTAGGCTCCACAGTTATCTTAGATACAAAGACAACTATGTAGCTAGCTAACACTACACTAATCAAGTCGTTCCGTTGTTCCGTTGAATGTAATAGTTTCTACAGTGCTGCTATTCGGTGGCTAGCTGGCTAGCTAGCAGTGTTGATTACGTTACGTTACGTTAAAAGGACGAAAATAGCTGGCTAGCTAACCTAGATATTTGCTCTAAACTACACAATTATCTTTGATACAAAGACAGCTATGTAGCTAGCTAAGATCAAACAAATCAAACCGTTGTACTGTAATGAAATGAAATGAAATATCAAGTCCAGTGAAGCACTTAACTGTCCACTGGCTGGTTTCCCCATCAGGCAGAACACCTTTATGTAAGGACACCTGCTGGGAAGGCAGTCAGGGATTTAAAAGATCCAGGTATGTATTCACAAAGCGTCTCAGAGTGGGAGTGCTGATCTAGGATCAGTTTTGCCATTTTAGATCATAATGAATAAGAGGGGAGCTGAGGCTTTGTAAATATGGGTCCTGGTCTGTGTCCCATTAGTCTGAATGGGACTCTAACATTTAGGCCTTATCTAAAGTTAAAACAGAGATGAAACTGCTGGAAGTGGTGTTAGAGGGCCAGTAGGAGACACCCTTTCCTCGGGTCTAAAAAAAATATCCCAATGACCCAAGTTAGTGATTGGGGACATTGCCCTGTGTAGGTTGGCGTCTTTCGGATGGGACGTTAAATGGGTATACAGACTCTCTGTTGTCACTAAAGATCCCATGGCACTTATCGTAAGAGTAGGGGTGTTAACCCTGGTGTCCTGGCTAAATTCCCAAGCCGTCCCTCACACCATCACGGTCACCTAATTATCCCCAGTTTACAATTGTCTCACTCATCCCTCCTCCTCTCCCCTGTAACTATTCCCCAGGTCATTGTTGTAAATGAGAATGTGTTCTCAGTCAATTTACCTGTTAAAATAAGAGTGAAAAAAATGAAAGGCTATTCTATGTATTTCCCATTTCAGATTATTCTTGAAGTGAACGGTAAGCGTATTCCTCATGTAACATTACCTTAGGATCACATAGGCCCTTATACACATCTACATGCCAGGAGCTCTGCACATGGTTGTTGTATGACATTGCTGTGCATTCCTGCAATGTAATTAGGGGTTTCTATTGTTCACCTCTGGGAGTCGCTTTCCTCTCCAAACCTCATACCTCAGGCATGCAAATGGTATTATAGACTTCTTAACAAGCTATTACTGCTGCTGCAAACACCATCCTGGATGAATAGCAGTAATATTTAGCATTCTATTTCGGAGATATTGATATACCACAGAACACATACTTCTCACCCCCCCTCTCTCTCCCCCCCCTCTCTCCCCCCCTCTCTTTCTGTCACGATCGTCTTGCTGAGAGAGTGTGGACCAAGGCGCAGCGTGTGCAAAATATATTCTCTTTTATTTTAGAGAAAGGAAAAAACACGCAACGAACACTTTAACAAACTGAAACAAAACAACAAACGATCGTGAAGCTATAGACGTAAGTGCACACACAAGCTACAAACGTACAACATAAACAATTACCCACATTAACCTATTGCCTATGGCTGTCTTAAATATGGCTCCCAATCAGAGACAATTAATGACATCTGTCTCTGATTGAGAACCATTCAGGCAACCATAGACACAGCTAGACACCTACACTAAACACAAACCCATCTACTCTACTTAACCCCCTAAACCATACAACCACCCTAGACAATACAAAAACACATACCTTCCCCATGTCACACCCTGACCTAACTAAAATAATAAAGGAAACAAAGAATACTAAGGCCAGGGCGTGACAGTACCCCCCCAAAAGGTGCGGACTCCGGCCGCAGAACCTGAAACAGAAGGGGAGGGTCCGGGGTGGCCCCCATCATGGCGGCGGCTCAGGCGCGGGACGAGGCCCCCACTCCACCATTTTCAATACCCGCTTTGGTGGCGCCTCTGGAGCGGCGACCCTTGTAGCAAGTCCCGGACTGAAGACCATCCCAGAGGGCGCCACCGGACTGAGGGGTAGCTCCTGACTGAGGGACGGCAGCTCCGGACTGAGGGACGGCAGCTCCGGACTGAGGGACGGCAGCTCCGGACTGAGGGACGGCAGCTCATGGCTGGCTGACGGATCTGGCTGCTCATGGCTGGCTGACGGATCTGGCTGCTCATGGCTGGCGGACGGCTCTAGCGGCTCGGGACAGACGGAAAGCTCTGACGGCTCGGGACAGACGGGCAGCTCTGACAGTGCTTGGCAGACGGGCAGCTCAGACGGTGCTTGGCAGACGGGCAGCTCAGACGGTGCTTGGCAGACGGGCAGCTCAGACGGTGCTTGGCAGACGGGCAGCTCAGGCGGTGCTTGGCAGACGGGCAGCTCAGACGGTGCTTGGCAGACGGGCAGCTCAGACGGTGCTTGGCAGACGGGCAGCTCAGACGGTGCTTGGCAGACGGGCAGCTCAGACGGTGCTTGGCAGACGGGCAGCTCAGACGGTGCTTGGCAGACGGGCAGCTCAGACGGTGCTTGGCAGACGGGCAGCTCAGACGGGGCTTGGCAGACGGGCAGCTCAGACGGTGCTTCGCAGACGGGCAGCTCAGACGGTGCTTGGCAGACGGGCAGCTCAGACGGTGCTTGGCAGACGGGCAGCTCAGACGGTGCTTGGCAGACGGGCAGCTCAGACGGTGCTTGGCAGACGGGCAGCTCAGACGGTGCTTGGCAGACGGGCAGCTCAGACTGTGCTTGGCAGACGGGCAGCTCAGACGGTGCTTGGCAGACGGGCAGCTCAGACGGTGCTTGGCAGACGGGCAGCTCAGACGGTGCTTGGCAGACGGGCAGCTCAGACGGTGCTTGGCAGACGGGCAGCTCAGACGGTGCTTGGCAGACGGGCAGCTCAGACGGTGCTTGGCAGACGGGCAGCTCAGACGGTGCTTGGCAGACGGGCAGCTCAGACGGTGCTTGGCAGACGGGCAGTTCAGGCGCCGCTGGGCAGACGGCAGACTCTGGCCGGCTGAGGCGCACTGTAGGCCTGGTGCGTGGTGCCGGAACTGGTGGTACCGGGCTGGGGACACGCACCTGAAGGCTAGTGCGGGGAGAAGGAACAGGGCATACTGGACCCTGGAGACACACATTAGGCCTAGTGCGTGGTGCCGGAACTGGTGGTACCGGGCTATGAACACGTACAGTAGACACCATGCGCTCTACTGCGTAACACGGTGTCTGCCCGTACTCTCGCTCTCCACAGTAAGTACAGGGAGTATGCGCAGGTCTCCTACCTGACTTCGCCACACTCCCTTTTAGCCCCCCCCCACAAGAAATTGTTGGGTTGTACTCGCGGGCTTCCAGCCTTGCTTCCGTGCTGCCTCCCCATATCCCCTCCTCTCGGCTTTAGCTGCCTCCAGCTCTTCACGAGGGAGGCGATATTCTCCCGGTTGTGCCCAAGGACCCTTTCCATCCAGTATCTCCTCCCATGTCCATGAATCCTTTGTGTATTGCTCCTCTTGCTGCTTTACACGCCGCTTGGTCCGATTCTGGTGGGTAATTCTGTCACGATCGTCTTGCTTTTGTTATTTTGTTATGTTTGAGTCACTCAGATAGCATAAGAATGAGGCCTAAGCCATGGAAAAATGCATAGAATTGCAGGGCATTAGCTTTAAAACTTTAAATTCTCTCTCCCCACTGGCAAAATGTGTAGAATTGCAGGAGATTAGCTTTAAAACAGCAACATTTGCAATCGCCCCCCTAACTTTAACACCACTGTTGAAAACAATCCTAGAGGGAACACTGGATATGCACTGTGTGTTGTAGGCCTTACTAATGGAACAGAAGTTCAGATCATGTTTTGCCAGATCAACCAGGTAGTGCATAGGTAATGCAGGCTATATACTGTTTTACACTCTGTCTCTTGTCTAAGCCTACGTGTTTAACACCGTGTATCCTGTCTGAGCATAGCAGTGTAAGCTCTGAAGACGGACAGGTATTTTCATTTATATTGTCTGTAACATAGACTCAGAAGTACCATTTAGAAACTGCATATACTGTACGTTGATATATTTAAGTTGAACACGTGAACGAGCAGGGTTGAGATTCCCTGTCACACTATCCAGAGCTGTCGCAGCTGTTACCCACTGGTCATGTCAACCACAGACATCTACGTGATGACGTTGAATCAATGTGGAAAACTGGTTGCATTTGCAACAAGTCATCAACATAAAGGGAATTTTGTATTTTTTTCACTGAACTTTTAACCCAAATCCAATGATTTTTGGGGGGGGATTTCACGTTGAATTCACGTTAGTTGACAACTCAACCAAATGTAAATCAAAACTAGACGTTGAGCTGATGTCTGTGCCCAGTGAGTAGCTACTGCACAGTATGTGTTTCTATTCAAGTAGATCCTGTTACAAACTTTGGCCCTAGTAAGATTATCAATTCAGTCATAAATCAAAGCTATTAAGTTTGAACAAACATTCTATATTCCATCTCACATTGTATGGACTAGTTCCCAAAAATGTATGAAAAATAATTGTGAAATAAAGTATATTGGAGAAATAGAAGGGAAATGGGTGGGACTGAAAAACAGCATGCAAGTCTCTGGAGAGATGGAAGTTGACATCAGTGCCCAAGAACATTCTCTTTTTCTTCTTCCTCCTCCTCCTCCTCCTCCTCCTCCTCCTCCTCCTCCTCCTCCTCCTCCATCCTACCCTCCTCTCTCTATACCACGTAGGAAAATATTTCTAAAACCAGTGGTTTCATGGGAACGTTGACCTTAACCATGACCCCGGATGTGACAGTAGTATTTAAAGCCAACCACATCCCTTACCCTGACCCCACTGATAACTGTACTCATCCTCTTTAGCAAACATCAGGTTGGTGCTATGTTACAGGAACACTCAGGGTGCCTTCGTAAGTTCACTCTGGAGTGCCTCATTAGCTGGACGTTCGTAAATTCAGAGCGTTGTCAGATTGTCCATTTATAAATTCAGAGCGTTGTCAGATTGTCCATTTATAAATTCAGAGCTTTGTCAGATTGTCCATTTATAAATTCAGAGCTTTGTCAGATTGTCCATTTATAAATTCAGAGCTTTGTCAGATTGTCCATTTATAAATTCAGAGCTTTGTCAGATTGTCCATTTATAAATTCAGAGCGTTGTCAGATTGCCCATTTATAAATTCAGAGCGTTGTCAGATTGTCCATTTATAAATTCAGAGCTTTGTCAGATTGTCCATTTATAAATTCAGAGCGTTGTCAGATTGTCCATTTATAAATTCAGAGCTTTGTCAGATTGTCCATTTATAAATTCAGAGCTTTGTCAGATTGTCCATTTATAAATTCAGAGCGTTGTCAGATTGTCCATTTATAAATTCAGAGCTTTGTCAGATTGTTCTTTCGTAAACTCAGAGCGGTTCGCTCTCAGAGAGTTCCGAGCGCAAACTGGACGAGGAGTAGGGTTGATTAGAGTGTTCAGACATCACAACGGCAGTCAAGCAACCAAGCTAACTGGCTAAAACTAGCTAGCTTGCTAGCTACTTCAGGACATATGAGAGAACAGCTCACTCTGACCATTTTACTCGCCCTAGCAAAGCTGGTTAGGCTGTTTTCATGTTATCCAGAGCGTTAATGACTGTAACTGTGCTGCTGGCAACAATTTTTGTTGCTTTTTTGCCAACATTTACTGACACCGGCCATGTTCAACGGGTGTTGAGCGATCGTAAATTCATCAATTATTCTGCACTCTGGCACACTCAGACGAGAGGGCTCTGAAATCGGAGTAGATCGCCAGAGTGAATTTACGAACACACCCTAGGCTTCAAAGAAAGCCACAGCATCCCAGACATAGTCAGCGTCTCAAAACTATAGGCTACGTGTCAACGTTCCAAACATTGGCAGCATCTCAACATTTTGGCTTGTTGGCTAGTTGTCACACTGTGTAGCCTATTGTCCGACATATGCAAGAGCCTGGAATTCCACTTATATTTGAGTCATTCATTAGTCGAATCCATCTGGTCAGCGTGACTCAAGACAGATAGCCGTCAGTATGTTAAGCTAATTATACTGAATGGAATGGATGGCTTTCTGGGTGGATGTGGTAGGTTATACAATGATACATACATTGAGTCAGTCACATTTGACATGGTATTTTCAACAGGATCTTCATTCTGAGTCTGAATAGAGTAGAATATATTCTATTCTAGAATCATTAAGCAATCACTATCATCCACCACAGGGCCTGCAATCACCAGTAAAGTAGGGATGTTGTTAAAATATCAGCTGACGTGCAATTGTAAACAAAGATTGTCTGTTTTGTTGACAACAGTTCACAGAGATTAGACCAGCTTTAGCAAACTGACCCTGACATCAGGAGACAGCATGACAATCCTAGGGATTTTTATCATGTCAACCTTAAAGACGGCTTGCTGTAGATTGAGAATATACTGAACACTCTGAGAAAAAAAGGTGCTATCTAGAACCTAACAGGGTTCTGCGGCTGTCCCCATAGGAGAACCATTTGAAGAACCATATTTGGTTCTAGGTAGAAACATTTTGTGTTCCATGAATAACCCTTTCCACAGAGGGTTCTACATGGAACCCAAAGGAGTTTTTACCTGGAACCAAAAATAGTTACCCTATGGGGACAGCCGAAAAACCTCTTTGGAACCTTTTGTTTTATAAGGTTGCAGGTCTAGTTTAGTATTGTTGTTGGCTGATGTCTTGATTCTGTTTGGGGTCTGTTGTTTGTTGTTGGCTGATGTCTTGATTCTGTTTGGGCTCTGTTGTTTGTTGTTGGCTGATGTCTTGATTCTGTTTGGGGTCTGTTGTTTGTTGTTGGCTGATGTCTTGATTCTGTTTGGGGTCTGTTGTTTGTTGTTGGCTGATGTCTTGATTCTGTTTGGGGTCTGTTGTTTGTTGTTGGCTGATGTCTTGATTCTGTTTGGGGTCTGTTGTTTGTTGTTGGCTGATGTCTTGATTCTGTTTGGGGTCTGTTGTTTGTTGTTGGCTGATGTCTTGATTCTGTTTGGGGTCTGTTGTTTGTTGTTGGCTGATGTCTTGATTCTGTTTGGGGTCTGTTGTTTGTTGTTGGCTGATGTCTTGATTCTGTTTGGGGTCTGTTGTTTGTTGTTGGCTGATGTCTTGATTCTGTTTGGGGTCTGTTGTTTGTTGTTGGCTGATGTCTTGATTCTGTTTGGGGTCTGTTGTTTGTTGTTGGCTGATGTCTTGGTTCTAGGTTTGGGGTCTGTTGTTGGCTGATGTCTTGGTTCTAGGTTTGGGGTCTGTTGTTGGATGATGTCTTGGTTCTAGGTTTGGGGTCTGTTGTCGGCTGATGTCTTGGTTCTAGGTTTGGGTTCTATTAGTGGCTGATGTCTTGGTTCTAGGTTTGGGATCTGTTATTGGTTGATGTCTTGGTTCTAGATTTGGGGTATGGGGTTGGGATCTCCTGCTTATGAGAAAGGTTTGGATCTCTCTATCTGGTCTCTCTGGTCTCAGATCATATCCTAAGATTTGTAGACTGCTGGTTTATGGGGTCCTACTTAGGTTTAGTCACTAGTGATTTATGGGGACATCAGTGTTTAAGTGCTAGCTGTGTCATACAGTAGCTTTAGGTTATGACTTCATGTATGTCTTTAATGGACTCAAGGCATGAAGATAGGATGACTTGCATTTGTTAGCATACCAAGGACACATCATTGAGACCAAGGAACTCCTCCTCTCACTGCTCTCTCTCTCCTCTCCCTTCCCTCTCTCCTCTCCCTGCTCCCCTTTCCTCTCTCTCCTCTCCCTGCTCTCTCTCCTCTCCCTGCTCTCTCCTCTCCCTGCTCTCTCCTGCCCCTGCTCTCTCTCTCTCCTCCCCCTTTCCTCTCTCTCCTCTCCCTGCCCTCTCTCCTCTCCCTGCTCTCTCTCCCCTCCCTGCCCTCTCTCCTCTCCCTGCTCTCTCTCCTCTCCCTGCTCTCTCTCTCTCTCCTCTCCCTGCTCTTTCTCCTCTCCCTTTCCTCTCTCTCCTCTCCCTGCCCTCTCTCTCCTCTCCCTGCCCTCTCTCTCCTCTCCCTGCTCTCTCCTCTCCCTGCTCTCTCTCTCTCCTCTCCCTGCTCTCTCCTCTCTCTGCTCTCTATCCTCTCCCTGCTCTCTCTCTTCTTTCCCTGCTCTCTCTCCTCTCTCTCCTCTCCCTGCTCTCTCTCCTCTCCCTGCTCTCTCCTGCCCCTGCTCTCTCTCTCTCCTCCCCCTTTCCTCTCTCCCCTCTCCCTGCTCTCTCTCTCTCCTCTCCCTGCTCTCTCCTCTCCCTGCTCTCTCTCTCCTTTCCCTGCTCTCTCTCCTCTCTATCCTCTCCCTGTCCCCTATTTTCATCTCTTTCCTCTCCCTGCTCTCTCTCCTCTCCCTGCTCTCTCTCCTATCTTGCCTCTCCCTGCTCTCTCTCTCCTATCTTTCCTCTCCCTGCTCTCTCCCTCTCCTCTCTTTCATCTACCTGCTCTCTCTCTCCTCTCACTACTCTCTCATTCCTCTGTCTCCTCTCCCTGCTCACCCTCTCCTCTTTCTGCTCTCTCTATCCTCTCTCTCCTCTCCCTGGTCTCTCTCTCCTCTCCCTGCTCTCTCTCCTCTCTCTCTCTCTCCTCTCTCTCATTTCCCTGGTCTCTCTCTCCTCTCCCTGCTCTCTCTCCTCTCTCTCTCTCCTCTCTCTCATTTCCCTGCTCACTCTCTCCTCTCTCTGCTCTCTCTCTCCTCTCTCTCCTCTCCCTGGCCTCTCTCCTCTCCCTGGCCTCTCTCCTCTCCATGCTCTCTCTCTCCTCTCCCTGCTCTCTCTCTCCTCTCTCTCCTCTCCCTGCTCCCTATTTTCCACTCTCTTCTCTCCCTGCTCTCTCTCTCCTCTCTTTCCTCTCCCTGCTCTCTATCTCCTCTCTCTCTCCTTTCCCTGCTCTCTCTCCTCTCTATCCTCTCCCTGTCCCCTATTTTCCTCTCTCTCCTCTCCCTGCTCTCTCTCTCTCCTCTCCCTGCTCTCTCCTCTCTCTGCTCTCTCCTCTCCCTGCTCTCTCTCTCCTTTCCCTGCTCTCTCTCCTCTCTATCCTCTCCCTGTCCCCTATTTTCCTCTCTTTCCTCTCCCTGCTCTCTCTCCTCTCCCTGCTCTCTCTCCTATCTTGCCTCTCCCTGCTCTCTCTCTCCTATCTTTCCTCTCCCTGCTCTCCCTCTCCTCTCTTTCATCTACCTGCTCTCTCTCTCCTCTCACTACTCTCTCATTCCTCTTTCTCCTCTCCCTGCTCACCCTCTCCTCTTTCTGCTCTCTCTACCCTCTCTCTCCTCTCCCTGGTCTCTCTCTCCTCTCCCTGCTCTCTCTCCTCTCTCTCTCTCCTCTCTCTCATTTCCCTGGTCTCTCTCTCCTCTCCCTGCTCTCTCTCCTCTCTCTCTCTCTCCTCTCTCTCATTTCCCTGCTCACTCTCTCCTCTCTCTACTCTCTCTCTCCTCTCTCTCCTCTCCCTGGCCTCTCCCCTCTCCATGCTCTCTCCTCTCCATGCTCTCTCTCTCCTCTCCCTGCTCTCTCTCTCCTCTCTCTCCTCTCCCTGCTCCCTATTTTCCTCTCTTCTCTCCCTGCTCTCTCTCTCCTCTCTCTCCTCTCTTTCCTCTCCCTGCTCTCTCTCTCCTCTCTTTCCTCTCCCTGCACTCTCTTTCCTCTCTCCCCTCTCTCTGCCCTCTCTCCTCTCCCTGCTCTCTCTTTCCTCTACCTGCTCTCTCTCTCCTCTCACTGCTCTCTCTTTCCTCTCTCTCCTCTCCCTGCTCTCTCTCTCTTCTCACTGCTCTCTCTTTCCTCTCTCCTCTCCCTGCTCACTCTCTCCTCTCTCTGCTCTCTCTCCTCTCTCTGCTCTCTTTCCTCTCCCTGCACTCTCTTTCCTCTCTCCCCTCTCTCTGCTCTCTCTCCTCTCCCTGCTCTCTCTTACCTCTACCTGCTCTCTCTCTCCTCTCACTGCTCTCTCTTTCCTCTCTCTCCTCTCCCTGCTCTCTCTCCTCTCACTGCTCTCTCTTTCCTCTCTCCTCTCCCTGCTCACTCTCTCCTCTCTCTGCTCTCTCTCTCCTCTCTCTGCTCTCTCCTCTCCCTGGTCTCTCTCTTCTCTCCCTCTCCCTGGTCTCTCTCTTCTCTACCTGCTCTCTCTTTACTCTCCCTGCTCTCTCTCTCCTCTCTCTGCTCTTGCTCTCCTCTCTCTGCTCTTGCTCTCCTCTCTCCATTCCCTGCTCACTCTCTCCTCTCTCTCTCCTCTCTCTCTCCTCTCTCTCTCCTCTCCCTGGTCTTGCTCTCCTCTCCCTGGTCTCTCTCTCCTCTCCCTGCTCTCTATTTCCTCTCTCCTCTCCCGTGCGTGCTCTGACGGTATGAAATATGCTGCATCCTCTTCATCAGTTACAGGAGCCCAGTATGGCCTAAATGTAGGGGTGGTCTGTCCTCCTAACCATGACATAGTGATGTGATGTCTTTGTGTGTGTTTGTGCGTGTAGTTTACGTATTTATTTATCTAGCACACACACAGGTAAACACCCTGGTTCTCTAGAGATGCATGTACAAGCAAAACAGTCGATTTTGCAAAACAAGCCCCACTACTGTGCTGGCGAGCCAGTCAGTCAGTTTATTCTGAGCATATCAGAAATTCACCCACACTGGCAGGCCTCTAATGACATGGTGTATGGCTGAGAGTACTGATACGCTGACTGAATAGATTAAAGCATCCAATGACAGGAAAGTAATACAAAAGAGGCAAGCTGAGTCTTTAGAGGGAGTCTTTAGAGGGAGTCTTTAGAGGGAGTCTTTAGAGGGAGTCTTTAGAGGGAGTCCTTAGAGGGAGGCTTTAGAGGGAGTCTTTAGAGGGAGTCTTTATGAGTTTTTAGAAGGAGTCTTTAGAAGGAGTCTTTAGGAGTCTTTATAATGAGTTTTTATAAGGAGTCTTTAGAAGGAGTTTTTAGAAGGAGTCTTTAGAGGGAGTTTTTAGAAGGAGTCTTTATAATGAGTTTTATAAGGAGTCTTTAGAAGGAGTTTTTAGATGGAGTCTTTAGAGGGAGTTTTTAGAGGGAGTCTTTAGAAGGAGTCTTTATAAGGAGTCTTTAGAAGGAGTCTTTAGAAGGAGTCTTTAGTGTGAGTCTTCATAAGGAGTTTTTAAAATGAGTCTTTAGGAGTCTAAGGAGTTTTTATAAGGAGACTTTAGAGGGAGTTTTTAAAGTTTTTTTTAGAGGGAGTCTTCATAATGAGTTTTTAGAAGGAGTCTTTAGAGGGAGTTTTTAGTGTGTGTGTTACTTTATCCCACTCTTGTATATAATGAGACTGCTGTCAAGGCCATGCAGCCGAAACCCGTCATAGTTTTTAAACTTCCATTGAACATGCCATACAAATAAAGGCATTTAAATTAATTATATTTATTTTTGATGACCAAAAGGGGTACCCCTTTTACCAAAACCTACTATTGTGTACCTTAGCAGCTTCTGTCTACTAAAACCTACTATTGTGTACCTTAGCAGCTTCTGTCTACTAAAACCTACTATTGTATACCTTAGCAGCTTCTGTCTACTAAAACCTACTATTGTGTACCTTAGCAGTACTTCCCTTCCTTCTTTTTTTCTGCTTTGCAATGTGATTGGGCTAATCGATGCACGTGTAAAGCAAGTCATGAACCCACAGCCACAGGGCAGTGTGTTAGAATTTACGTTGCAGCTATTTGCCAAAGGCCAAAGATATTGATGATTAGATTAGCGCTGTAAATGCAGTGCTAACAAGTAGTGTGTTTCTATTGCCATGGCTGTCTGGTGGGAAGGGATGGATGGGGATGGGACAGCCATGCCACAAATCATGCCAGGTTCCCTGTGGCGCCAGTCCTCTAAAGTCAGACCTGGTGTCTCTAGTTGATGATGTCCCTATTTCAGGTATTACATGCTGGCTTCTAGTCCACTGGGAGTAGGGAGACGTTGCCACTAGATGCTGATCCCCCCCCCTCTTCCCCACTATAATGTCTTGTGCTCTTTAACAAATGTAAAGTTGTGTAAGTTGCTCCATCTCTCATCCCCCTCTCTCTTTCTCCTGCTCCCCCCCTCTCTCCTCCCCCCTCTCACTCTCTCCTGTCCCCCCCTCTCCCTCTTGCTCCCACCCTCTATCTCCCCTGCTCTCCCCTCTGCTCTCCCGCTCCCCCCTCTCCCTCTCTCCCTCTCTCTCTCTCTTTCCATCTCTCTCTCTCTCAATTCAATTACATTTAAAGGGCTTTATTGGCATGGGAAACATATGTTTACATTGCCAAAGCAAGTGAAATAGATAATCAACAAAAGGGAAATAAGCAATAGCGAATGAACAGTAAACATTACACTGACAAAAGTTCCAAAATAATTAAGACATTTCAAATGTAATTCTCTCTCTCTCTCATAAAATGTGTTATTAAATTGAGATTTTTTGTCATTGGCCTAAACAAAATACCCCATAATATCAAAGTGGATTCAACCACAAAGACCAGGGATGTTTTCCAATGCCTCGCAAAGAAGGGCAGCTATTGGTAGTTGGGTAAAAACAAAAAACAGACATCGAATATCCCTTTGAACATGGTGAAGTTATTCATTACATTTTGGATGGTGTATCAATACACCCAGTCAATACAAAGATACAGGCGTCCTTCCTAACTCAGTTGCTGGAGAGGAAGGAAACCGCTCAGGGATTTCACCATGAGGCCAATGGTGACTTTAAAACACTTAGAGTTTAATGGCTGTGATAGGAGAAAACTGAGGATCGATCAACAACATTTTAGTTACTCCACAATACTAACATAATTGACAGTGAAAAGAAGGAAGCCTGTACAGGCTTAGCAATGATGAACAACCAATTTGTGTTACGATCGTCTGTAGAATAAACGGACCAAGTCGCAGCGTGCCTAATAATAATGGGCAAATGTTGCACAATCCAGGTGTGTAAATCTCTTAGAGTCTTACCCAGAAAGACTCACAACTGTAATCGCTGCCAAAGGTACTTCTATGAAGTATTGACTCAAGGGTGTGAATACTTATGTAAATTTGATATTTCTGTATTTCATTTTCAATAAAAAGTTTTTACATGTTTTCACTTTGTCATTATGAGATATTGTGTGTAGATGGATGAGAGAAAAAAATCAATTTAATTAATTTTGAATTCAGGCTGTGACACAACAAAATGTGGAATAAGTCAAGGGTTGTGAATACTTTCTGATAGCATGGAATGTTAATCCTTTTGATAAAGTCAGTAATCCTTTGGCTGTAATACACAGTAGGCTGTAATATACAGTAGGCTGTAATACACAGTAGGCTGTATTGTTTTAAGAAACTAAGTACATAATCATCATCATGCTTTTTCATGCCGGATCAGGAAGCATATTTCTGGTTCATCATTTTTCGACCCGCCTCAAGAGGCCTTATATAATTTCTACAACATCGAGATGTAGGAAATGTTGTCTACCAGAACTGATATTCTGCATATGTTAGTACATTAGTCTCACACGGTCCTGTAGTCATGTCAAGCAAAGAAATCTGGCAAGAAGAGCGAATTCAGTCCGACCTCTCTATAGAGTCAGAACTCTTTCCATGGATAACCTATAACTATGATACTGAGGAACACTTCCTGGTTGCCAACCCACACTAACCCAATAACTTTAGCTGGGCTTGATTGTGTTTGCCTGGCATAATGGGACCAATAGAATAGTCGTACAAGTGCAAACTCCACTTGTCTGAAACTCCAGGCAGGCTAAAGCAAATGGCAAACATATTATAAAGATTTTGAATAGTATTCAAACCCAGGCCTGCAGCGCATTATGAAAAAGGCCGTCTCTGGGTTTGTGTGGTAACATGCAGTGTTATGAATAGGGTTGCAGCATTTCAGGAACTGGGAATTTATTGACAGTTCATGGAATTTTGCAACCCTAGTTATGAATGATTTCACTGTGTATCGGCAAAGCCTATTTCTCTGTGTTCCTATTATCCCTTTGACCCACCTCAGTTCCCCTTTCGTTGTGCGTGTGTCACAACGTGCTGCTAAGTAATTTAGCCATCTGCATAAGTGGACCGAACCAAATGTGTGTGTATGTGTGTGTGTGTCTGTTTTGTGAATAGGTAATGGTTCCTAGGAGTGATAAATACAGTGGCTCTTACCTCATCTTCTCCCTATCTACAGTTATGTGTTTATGTGTGTGTGTCTCTGTGTGTGTGTGCTTGATATGTGTCTATTTATGTGTGTGAGCGATGTAGGCCAAGCGCTATGAGCAGAATGCGAGTTGACTATCGTCTCTTCAGGCGAGCTAGCAAAGCAGATGGGGAAGACTGGATGTCATTAAATTATGGTATAATTAGCAGGATGTATTGGGTAAGAAATGGAGAGATAGATAGAGTGGAGAGGAGAGAAGAAGGGATATAGAAAGAGAGAGCAGAAAGGCCTGCCATTGCTAATTCGCCCAAAGTGAGACTGTGCAGCCTGTCTGAGGGTCACACACACACACAAACACACTAATCCCACTCCACTTCCTTATCACAGCCATCAGTGGGTGAACGGTATGAGTTTTTACGAGGCTGTCTGCACCCAGATCAGATCCGCTGACGGGAGCTTCTCTAATGAACTGCGACATGCCCTTTCAGAATGTATGTTATTCCTGATGTATGTTTGAAAGAAGTCCTCTTATCTCATCAGTCTGGTTACTAGTGCTCTACCAATGACCCTCTACGAGCCCCTATGAGCCATGATGGGAAGGCTCAGTGAAAACAGGTCAGCAGATGTAAAGCTACATCTAGAAGAGCTGAAGCCTGAAGCCTGGTCAAGTGGAAAGAGAGGCAGAGAGGATAAACACCACTATGGAAGGAAGAGGACATATAAGAGGCAGAGAGGATAAACACCACTATGGAGGGAAGAGGACATATAAGAGGCAGAGAGGATAAACACCACTATGGAGGGAAGAGGATATATAAGAGGCAGAGAGGATAAACACCACTATGGAGGGAAGAGGACATATAAGAGGCAGAGAGGATAAACACCACTATGGAGGGAAGAGGACATATAAGAGGCAGAGAGGATAAACACCACTATGGAGGGAAGAGGACATATAAGAGGCAGAGAGGATAAACACCACTATGGAGGGAAGAGGACATATAAGAGGCAGAGAGGATAAACACCACTATGGAAGGAAGAGGACATATAAGAGGCAGAGAGGATAAACACCACTATGGAGGGAAGAGGATATATAAGAGGCAGAGAGGATAAATACCACTATGGAGGGAAGAGGATATATAAGAGGCAGAGAGGATAAACACCACTATGGAGGGAAGAGGACATATAAGAGGCAGAGAGGATATATACCACTATGGAGGGAAGAGGATATATAAGAGGCAGAGAGGATAAACACCACTATGGAGGGAAGAGGACATATAAGAGGCAGAGAGGATATATACCACTATGGAGGGAAGAGGATATATAAGAGGCAGAGAGGATAAACACCACTATGGAGGGAAGAGGACATATAAGAGGCAGAGAGGATATATACCACTATGGAGGGAAGAGGATATATAAGAGGCAGAGAGGATAAACACCACTATGGAGGGAAGAGGACATATAAGAGGCAGAGAGGATATATACCACTATGGAGGGAAGAGGATATATAAGAGGCAGAGAGGATAAACACCACTATGTAGGGAAGAGGATATATAAGAGGCAGAGAGGATACATACTACTATGGAGGGAAGAGGACATATAATAGGCAGAGAGGATAAACACCACTATGTAGGGAAGAGGACATATAAGAGGCAGAGAGGATAAACACCACTATGGAGGGAAGAGGACATATAAGAGGCAGAGAGGATAAACACCACTATGGAGGGAAGAGGATATATAAGAGGCAGAGAGGATAAACACCACTATGGAGGGAAGAGGACATATAAGAGGCAGAGAGGATAAACACCACTATGGAGGGAAGAGGACATATAAGAGGCAGAGAGGATAAACACCACTATGGAGGGAAGAGGACATATAAGAGGCAGAGAGGATATATACCACTATGGAGGGAAGAGGACATATAATAGGCAGAGAGGATAAACACCACTATGGAGGGAAGAGGACATATAAGAGGCAGAGAGGATAAACACCACTATGGAGGGAAGAGGATATATAAGAGGCAGAGAGGATAAACACCACTATGGAGGGAAGAGGATATATAAGAGGCAGAGAGGATAAACACCACTATGGAGGGAAGAGGATATATAAGAGGCAGAGAGGATAAACACCACTATGGAGGGAAGAGGACATATAAGAGGCAGAGAGGATATATACCACTATGGAGGGAAGAGGATATATAAGAGGCAGAGAGGATAAACACCACTATGGAGGGAAGAGGACATATAAGAGGCAGAGAGGATATATACCACTATGGAGGGAAGAGGATATATAAGAGGCAGAGAGGATAAACACCACTATGGAGGGAAGAGGACATATAAGAGGCAGAGAGGATATATACCACTATGGAGGGAAGAGGATATATAAGAGGCAGAGAGGATAAACACCACTATGGAGGGAAGAGGACATATAAGAGGCAGAGAGGATATATACCACTATGGAGGGAAGAGGATATATAAGAGGCAGAGAGGATAAACACCACTATGTAGGGAAGAGGATATATAAGAGGCAGAGAGGATACATACTACTATGGAGGGAAGAGGACATATAATAGGCAGAGAGGATAAACACCACTATGTAGGGAAGAGGACATATAAGAGGCAGAGAGGATAAACACCACTATGGAGGGAAGAGGACATATAAGAGGCA
>NC_074691.1:25777747-25810247 GCF_029448725.1 Salvelinus fontinalis | reverse complement strand
TGTGTGTGTGTGTGCTTGCGTGCGTGCGTGTGTGTTAACGATTAATACCCAGATGAGACCAAAATGAAGGCCTACATCCTAGCCCACCGCACAGAGATATCACTCTGTCGTCACCCGGGCTGACGCTGTGGTCAGGGACCTTGGTTGGGATGTGAAGGATTGATGCCCTGTCAAGACCATGCCAGCCATGTCATAAATATCTGCTAGCGATTGCCCATTTCTGTGTCACTGTTAGACATTCAGTATGGCCTAGCCGTGGGAGTATATATATCCGTTATGAAGAGGATGCTTTAAGTTATGCAATGTCTCCGGGCTAAAAGTGGAACTGACACCGCTGTAAATACTTTGCAGAAATGAAACACACAGATACTCATATTGTCAGTCTAAAAAATCACATTCACAGTTTATGCTTCAGAACCATCTTCATAAGAGGTTTCAAAAATTGGTTGTATATTGACTAAAAAGGCATTGTTGTCAGAATTAAATAGATACAGTCAATGCATGATTAATAAAATGTATCAATACATCTCTGTGTAGTCTAATAAATATTACTATCAGGTTGGAAATCACAGCTAGTACATTGTTTGCTGCCTCCAGCCATTAAGGGGATGAACTGTTTCAGCACAATATTGTTGACAAAAATGGATGAAAAGGGCAATGATTGGGAATCTCAACACAATCAATCTAGCTATGCAGTCCCGTTACGTGACTAAGTCTATAGCTAGCTTATGTATTTATGTGCAGCAGGCTTACTTATTTAGCAAGCTAGCTATATGGCTTGATAACTAAGTAATTTAGCTAGCTAGAACCTAAACGGACATAGAACCTTGTACTATAGCTAGCTAGTTGCTGGAAAGTGTAACGTTATTGCCTGGACAAGTGGGTGAGTGGCAGACTTTTCTCCCAAAGTTTTATTTTCAGCTTCGATGGCTATAGCTACCAAAAAATGTGACTCACTAAGCTAGTTACTAATTTACTCAAACTTGAATGACTGTTGGCATATCTCTTAGTTGTCAATCAAAATGTATTCGACATCGGTCAAATGAGCAGGCAGGCAAGCTGTAAATCCGTGTGGCTCCAGCACACACACACTGTTGGGGCGAGTGACTCTGAACTTACAATGGCTAGCCCCAAGGCTAGCCATTGTAAGTATATATATATATAAGTATATATATATATATATATAAATAAAAAAATTCTTGTGCAGTTTGCTATTTGCCTGATGACTCCTTCATGCTTATTGTTGTCTATGAACTTTCTTGTTCACCCAACCGTGGGACAGACTATGTTTGTTCACACACTCGGGACTCTGACTCTCCGTTGGTTACACTGACTTTTGGCCTCCCATCCTATTCTAACCACCTCTCGCCGGCTTTGTATTCATGTTACCTGATGAAATTGCTGTACAATATGATTTTGTTGCCATCTAATGCACATTCAAATGTCATAAATCAACACTGAAGAACTCTCCCTGTCCTCTGCCATGCCTTGATTGTATTACTGCTAATGATATCTGGAAATGTGCATGTACACCCTGGCCCACCTACTGTTGCTAGCCCCAATTCTGACTTGTGCTCTACTATCTGCTTCACTGATTTCTGCTAAAATCCTATTTCTGCATAAAATCCTGCGTTTTATGCACGTTAACAATAGACGCTTATTACCTAGAATGTATCAATTGAAAGTGTGGGTTCACAGCTCCAATCCAGATGTGTTGGTCATTACTGAGACGTGGTTAAGGAAGAGTGTTTTGAACACTGATGTTAATCATTCTGGTTACAACCTTTTTCAGTAAGACAGATCTTCTGAAGGTGGGGGAGTGGCAATCTTTACCAAGGATCACCTTCAGTGCTCGGTTGTATCCACCAAGTCTGTCCCCAAACAATTTGATTTGCTGGTTTTAAGCAATAAACTTTCAAATAGCTCTTTGTTGATTGTTGCTGAGTACTATCGTTCTCCATTAGCATCGGCTTGTATCCTACCTGCCCTAAGCTCTCTCCTGGCCCCTTACAATAAGTCTGAATTTGTCCTGCTAGGTGACCTAAACTGGGACATGCTTAAACCACCTGACCAAGTCCTAAAGCAATGGGACTCCCTAAATCTTTCTCCGATTATTACCAATCCCACAAGGTCTGACTCCAAACACCCAGAAAAGGCTACTCTCTTCAATGTTATCCTCACAAATAATCCTGATAGGTATCAGTCTGATGTTTTCTGTAATAACCTTAGTGATCACTGTTTTACAGCCTGTGTTCATAATGGCTGCTCAATTAAACAACCTGTCCTGATTTGTCATAGACGCTTGCTAAAAAACTTTAATGAGCAAGCGTTCCTTCATGAACTGGCCTATGTAAAATGGTATAGAATCAGCTTGATCCCCTCTGTCGAAGATGCTTGGAACTTCTTTGTTGATATTTTCAGTGGAATTGTTAACAAACACACCCCCATAAAGAAAATTAGAATTAAAAACAGGTCCAGCCCCTGGTTCGACCGTGACCTTGAAGAGTTACTCCACCAAAGAATTGCATTTGGCGAAAGGCTCGGCACACGCACACTCAGGCTGACTGGCTCTCGTTCAGCCAAATAAGATATAAGTGCACTCAGGCTATCCGCAAGGCCAAAGTGAGTTACTTTAAGGAGCAGTTCTCTCTCTATCCGTCTAACCCCAAGAAGTTCTGGAAAACAGTTAAAGACCTGGAAAATAAACCCTCCTCACAGCTGCCCATGTTCCTTAATGTTGATGATGTGGTTGTTACTGACAAGAAGCACATGGCTGAGCTCTTTAATCACCACTTCATTAAGTCAGGATTCTTATATGACTCACCCATGACTCCTTCCCCATCCAACATTTTCTCATCTCCCACCCCTTCTAATGCATCTAGCAGGCGGTCACTGAGTCCGAGGTGCTAAAGGAGCTCCTTAAACTTGACCCCCAAAAAACATCTGGGTCAGATGGTTTAGACCCTTCTTCTTTAAGGTTGGTGCCTCTATCATCGCCAAGCCTATCTCTGACATATTTAACCTGTCTCCTCTCTGGGGAGGTTCCCAATGCTTGGAAGGCAGTAAATGTCCATTATTTACAGTGGAAGATCAAGCTGATCCTAACTGTTATACGCCTATTTCTATTTTGTCCTGTTTATCAAAAGTGTTGGAAAAACGAGTTAATAATCAACTGACTGGCTTTCTTGATGTCTATAATATTCCCTCTGGTATGCAATCTGGTTTCTCGCTCAGGTTATGGATGTGTCACTGCAACCTTAAAGGTCCTGAATGATGTCACCATTGCCCTTGATTCTAAGCAATGTTGTGCTACTACTTTTATTGACTTGGCCAAATCTTTATACGGTAGACCATTTCATTCTTGTGGGCCAGCTAAGGAGCATTGGTGTCTCTGGCCTGGTTTGCTAACTACCTCTCTCAAAGAGTGCAGTGTATAAAGTCAGAACATCTGCTGTCTCAGCCACTGCCTGTCACCAAGGGAGTACCCCAAGGCTCGATCCTAGGCCCTACACTCTCTCATCCATTTATATGCAGATGATACAGTTGTATACTCAGCTGGCCCCTCTCCAGATTTTGTGTTAAACGCTCTACAGCAAAGCTTTCTCTGCCCTTAACCTTGTTCTGAACACCTCCAAAACAAAGGTAATGTGGTTTGGTAAAGAAGAATTCCCCTCTCCCCACAGGTGTTATTACTACCTCTGAGGGTTTAGAGCTTGCGGTAGTCACCTCATACAAGTACTTGAGAGTATGGCTAGACGGCACACTGCCCTTCTCTCAGCACATATCAAAGCTACAGGCTAAAGTTAAATCTAGACTTGGTTTCCTCTATCGTAATCGCTCCTCTTTCACCCCAGCTGCCAAGCTAACCCTGATTCAGATGACCATCCTACCCATGTAAGATAACAGACGTAATTTATAGATTGGCAGGTAAGGGTGCTCTCGAGCGGCTAGATGTTGTTTACCATTCGGCCATCAGATTTGCCACAAATGCTCCTTATAGGACACATCACTGCACTCTATACTCCTCTGTAAACTGGTCATATCTGTATATCCGTCGCAAGACCTACTGGTTGATGCTTATTTATAAAACCCTCTTAGGCCTCACTCCACCCATCTGAAATATCTACTGCAGCCCTCATCCTCCACATACAACACCCATTCTGCCAGTCACATTCTTTTACAATTCCCCTAAGCACACACATCCTTGGGTCGCTCCTCTTTTCAGTTCGCTGCAGCTAGTGACTGGAACGAGCTGCAACAAACACTCAAACTGAACAGTTTTATCTCAGTCTCTTCGTTCAAAGACTCAATCATGTTCACTCTTACTGACAGTTGTGGCTGCTTTGCGTGATGTATTGTTGTCTCTACCTTCTTGCCCTTTGTGCTGTTGTCTGTGCCATGTTAGTGCTGCTACCATGTTGTGCTGCTGCCATGTTGTGTTGCTACCATGCTGTGTTGTCATGTGTTGCTGCCATGCTATGTTGTTGTCTTAGGTCTCTCTTTATGTAGTGTTGTGTTGTCTCTCTTGTCATAATGTGTGTTTGGTCCAATATTTAAAACATAATAATAATAATTGAATCCAAGCCCCCGTCTCCAAAGGAGGCCTTTGCCTTTTGGACTGAAAAACAAGATCTCTTTTCCACAGTTTTGGCCCTTCAGGTAAGACTTCCATGGTATTTATATATTAGCAGAAAACCATTCAGGTTTCTTTTGTGACTTTTGCTTCTGCTTTCTTAACAAGGATCTAAACAAAGTCCCACTGTTCTCCTGCCTGTAAACACAGTCCAGTGCAGTGCAACAGCAGCAAAGGGAATGGCACATGCCAGTATGGCATAGCCTATTTGCAATATAGGCCTTCTCTAGCTGTGATTGGTTATGGCGCACCTGTCTGTGTAGAGTCCGTACCTGGTCGAGACTGACAAGATTTATTCGTTTTTATTTACTGCAGTATCTAATAATTGGCAAAACGCACGGCCACCTTTCATATGACTATATAATTTTCACCAATACCAGACTCTACAGAATGTTCTTTCCAAACATGAATGTATGAAAGCATGAACATTTGCATATCTATGTGCCCACTTGTCACAAAATGAACATAAACGCATCATATTCTTCTCGATATAAACATATTGAATAAGATTTGATGGTGCTAAATCTGTGTCAGCTCCTCTTTAAAACTGTGAACACACGTGGAAGTTAATGTTTATGTACATACATCTCAACATTGCAATCGCTTTGGCTTTCCACACAAAGACCTATGAAGACATTTTACATTTCAGTCCGTGTATCCACCCAAACAAGGCAGGGGTGGATCCAGTGATCAATAATGGATGTTTGGGGACGATGTGGGAGCCTGAAGGACTTAACATGTTCCTCTAGATAATGGGGGAGAAAGCATAGTTTCATAGGACATAGCTAGGAGGAACTAGAGTGCTTTTAGCCCAGAAAACCAACAGGAAAGACAGGCTCATCTGTGTGTGTGTGTGTGTGTGTGTGTGTGTGTGTGTGTGTGTGTGTGTGTGTGTGTGTGTGTGTGTGTGTGTGTGTGTGTGTGTGTGTGTGTGTGTGTGTGTGTGTGTGTGTGTGTGTGTGTGTGTGTGTGTGTGTGTGTGTGTGTGTGTGTGTGTGTGTGTGTGTGTGTGTCTGTGTGTGTGTGTCTGTGTGTGTGCATGCATGCTTACGTGAGTGCACACAAGTTTGTGTGCATGCATGTGTGTGTGTGTGTGTGTGTGTGTAAATGGTTTGAAGAGCCTCATTTACTGCAGTGGGTGGAGAAGCGGTGGAGCGTAGCAGAGAGAACGACATTTACAGCCTCTCTGTGCTAGCATTGGGCTCTATGATTAGCGGTTTGTTAGCGATGCTGTAAGTGGCTGTTAAATGGTTAATGAGCCAAGTTAATGGAGCAGGAGTGTGTGTTTGATCAACGTTCACGGAACATTACACAGACACAGTATTCAAGTACTCAGCTTATGGTGATATTGTCAATATAACTATATTTGTACTGCACTGTACGTGTGTGTGTGTGTATCTTCCCCTAGCATGCTCTTGAAATCTCTTGGAATGTGTTTGTGAATGGTTCATTAGCCGTCAATAGTAGACTGTTAAAAAGAGATGTTTTAACTCTCCACACTCCTCTCCTCCGGCCACAGACTTGGTCTCTACAGTCCAGAGATAAACCGAACACTCAAGACGCTTTACATCAGTCCCATTCTGTGTCCCTGACTGAGGTCAAACGCTACACAAATCTGTCCCTGTGTAACAAAGGAAGTCGCTGTGTGTGTGCGTATGTGTTGTCAGTGGTGTGTGTACAGATGTTAGCCTTAAAGCGATATAACAAAAAGCGTATGGGAAGGCCCTCTTAAAGGAGTCTTGGTTTGAGAAGGAGATTAAATGAGTGAAGCGTAATGATTTCTCCATATAAATCACTGGCTGTGGATACATCTGGATACAGGCGCTTCAAATATCAACACATGAGAAAGGCGAGGGCGGAGCATGCTGATATCCAGATTCACCAGACATCCACTATATATCCAAATGACACGTATATAATATATAGCATTTACAGCCAGTATCTATTCCCCTCCCCTCAGTACAAAATATCTGTCTGTCTTGTGAGATCAGAAGCCTCTCTGTTGTGTTTTTCATTCTAAGACTACGGTGTACTCCATAACATCAGATAGTCAGTCAACTGATGATTCTGACTGCCACAGTCAACCCTGCATACTGTCAGGGGCTTTTTCTGCTCGGCCATTCTGTCTCTCCTTTCCTTCCAATCCAATCAATCACATTTATTTTCTAACGCCCTTTTTACATCAGCAGTTGTCACAAAGTGCTGTACAGAAACCCAGCCTAAAACCACAAACAGAAAGCAATGCAGATGTAGGAGCACGGTGGCTAGGAAAAACTCCCTAGAAAGGCAGGAACCTAGGAAGAAACCTAGATAGGAACCAGGCTCTGAGGGGTGGCAGGTCCTCTTCAGGCTGTGCTGGGTGGATATGAATTAATCCCAAGTAAAAGGAAGTCACATGATACATAGTAGTTATGCATATACCCCATGGACACAGACTGTACGTGCTGCAGTACTGCACCTACACTGCAGGGTTTCAGGTAGAGATGCACCTACACTGCAGGGTTTCAGGTAGAGATGCACCTACACTGCAGGGTTTCAGGTAGAGATGCACCTACACTGCAGGGTTTCAGGTAGAGATGCACCTACACTGCAGGGTTTCAGGTAGAGATGCACCTACACTGCAGGGTTTCAGGTAGAGATGTACCTACACTGCAGGGTTTCAGGTAGAGATGCACCTACACTGCAGGGTTTCAGGTAGAGATGCACCTACACTGCAGGGTTTCATGTAGAGATGCACCTACACTGCAGGGTTTCATGTAGAGATGCACCTACACTGCAGGGTTTCAGGTAGAGATGCACCTACACTGCAGGGTTTCAGGTAGAGATGCACCTACATTGCAGGGTTTCAGGTAGAGATGCACCTACACTGCAGGGTTTCAGGTAGAGATGCACCTACACTGCAGGGTTTCAGGTAGAGATGCACCTACACTGCAGGGTTTCAGGTAGAGATGTACCTACACTGCAGGGTTTCAGGTAGAGATGCACCTACACTGCAGGGTTTCAGGTAGAGATGTACCTACACTGCAGGGTTTCAGGTAGAGATGCACCTACACTGCAGGGTTTCAGGTAGAGATGCACCTACACTGCAGGGTTTCAGGTAGAGATGCACCTACACTGCAGGGTTTCATGTAGAGATGTACCTACACTGCAGGGTTTCAGGTAGAGATGTACCTACACTGCAGGGTTTCATGTAGAGATGTACCTACACTGCAGGGTTTCATGTAGAGATGTACCTACACTGCAGGGTTTCATGTAGAGATGTGCCTACACTGCAGGGTTTCATGTAGAGATGCACCTACACTGCAGGGTTTCAGGTAGAGATGTACCTACACTGCAGGGTTTCAGGTAGAGATGCACCTACACTGCAGGGTTTCAGGTAGAGATGTACCTACACTGCAGGGTTTCAGGTAGAGATGTACCTACACTGCAGGTTTTCATGTAGAGATGTACCTACACTGCAGGGTTTCAGGTAGAGATATACCTACACTGCAGGGTTTCATGTAGAGATGTACCTACACTGCTGGGTTTCAGGTAGAGATGTACCTACACTGCAGGGTTTCAGGTAGAGATGCACCTACACTGCAGGGTTTCAGGTAGAGATGCACCTACACTGCAGGGTTTCAGGTAGAGATGTACCTACACTGCAGGGTTTCAGGTAGAGATGCACCTACACTGCAGGGTTTCAGGTAGAGATGCACCTACACTGCAGGGTTTCAGGTAGAGATGCACCTACACTGCAGGGTTTCAGGTAGAGATGCACCTACACTGCAGGGTTTCAGGTAGAGATGCACCTACACTGCAGGGTTTCAGGTAGAGATGTACCTACACTGCAGGGTTTCAGGTAGAGATGTACCTACACTGCAGGGTTTCAGGTAGAGATGCAGAGTACTGGACAGTGTGTATGTAAAACAACAACCATGGTGAGATAACCCCTTACTGTACCTCTGCAACCAGCAGGCTTCTGGCTTCTACACAGTTCTCACTAAAGGGCTTGGTAAATAATGGGGTAATCCATGGATCAAACGTGTTGCATTAAAGCATTGGATGAAACCATTATGGTCATGTGACCTACAAATATACGCGCACACACACACAAGTGCACATACACACATTCAGACACCCATACGGACACACACGCATGCGCACACGCACACACATATTTCTCTGCTGTCCTGAGGGTTGTACAGATCTCATTAAGATAGCCCTGCTGATCTCTGCCTAGCTGACAGATTCACGTCTGTGCTGGTGTATCTATGGTGGGATATGGATAGGACCACAACAGAAAGGAATAACTATATCACATGAATATACTGATAATGTAGGAAGGTTTCTCAGATTGGATAACGTAGGATGGTTTCTCTGTCCTGAAAATGTAGGAAGGCTTTTCTGACCTGATAATGTAGGAGGTTTCTGTCCTGATCATGTAGGGAGGTTTCTGTCCTGATAATGTAGGGAGGTTTTTCTGACCTGATAATGTAGGGAGGTTTCTGTCCTGATAATGTAGGAAGGTTTCTATCTTGAAAATGTAGGAAGGTTTTTCTGACCTGATAATGTAGGGAGGTTTCTGTCCTGATAATGTAGGAAGGTTTCTATCTTGAAAATGTAGGAAGGTTTCTGTCCTGATGATGTAAGAAGGTTTATGTCCTGATAATTTAGGAAGGTTTCTATCTTGATAATGTAGGAATATTTCTGTCCTGATAATGTAGAAATATTTCTGTCCTGATCATGTAGGATGGTTTCTGTGTTGATAATGTAGGAATATTTCTGTCCTGATAATGTAGGATGGTTTCTGTGTTGATAATGTAGGAATATTTCTGTTCTGATAATGTAGGATGGTTTCTGTGTTGATAATGTAGGAATATTTCTGTCCTGATAATGTAGGAATGTTTCTGTCTTGATAATGTAAAACGTTTTCTGTCCTGATGATGTAGGAAGGTTTATGCCTTGATAATGTAGAACGCTTTCTGTCCTGATAATGTAGGAAGGTTTCTCTGTCAGTGGCAGAGCCACTATTTCTACAGTATAATTTGCCATATGTAGTATACTGTATCTAAGGATACTTAATATACAGTTCATAACTTGTGGAATAGTTATCATACCCAGCACACCCCTAACTACCATACAGTAACTACAGTGTATTCACTCTATTGCACAGATATGCAGTGTGTGTGTGTGTGTGTGTGTGTGTGTGTGTGTGCGTGCGTGCGTGCGTGCATGCGTGCGTGAATGTGTGTGTGAGAGTCCTCTCCCAAAGTGGCATGTGTGTTATTGGCCCAGGGGACCGGGGAGGGTGTAGCTGCCAGTTCCTTCAGCCAGTTCCTGCTCTCCCTTAGCCTTGCAAAGCAGCCAGTTCCTGCTCTCCCTTAGCCTTGCAAAGCAGCCAGTTCCTGCTCTCCCTTAGCCTTGCAAAGCAGCCAGTTCCTGCTCTCCCTTAGCCTTGCAAAGCAGCCAGTTCCTGCTCTCCCTTAGCCTTGCAAAGCAGCCAGATTCCGCGAGCTTACATGAATGTTGCTGTACGGATATAAGGCTAACTCTCCCTCTCTCCCTCTCTCTCCCTCCTCCCTCTCTTCCTCTGATTGGTGGGGTACAAGATGAGATCTCATGTAGAATGTGACTCTGACCTCCACCGGGGAGGTGTGTGTGTGTGTATGTATGTGTGTGTGTCGGTCCTTGGCTGTCACTGTTGAGTGTTTCCATGTTGTTGGGCAAAGGGCCAGATTCTGTCACTACCAACTGGAGCAGCGGTTTCTCGCTCTTTCAGATCATATTTTTCCTTCTAAGTCTCTCTCTCCTCTCCTTTGTTTTCTGTGTGTGTAAAATAAAAAGACAGAGAGACAGAGAGAGACAGAGCGAGAAAGAGAGCTGGGCATGATTCCTCTGAGTACCAGCATCATTGGCAAGAGGCCAGATATTGTGTGTGTGTCTGTTCCGATCAGGGAAAGGACACAAGAAACAGGAGACACAAACACACACACACTGACACTCAGCAGCAGCAATGGCACCAGAAGGTCTACGTGAGGATGCAGAGCAGAAAGCCTTAGGGAGAATGGATGTGATGGTTGTGAGCATTTAGTTTGGGACGAGGCCGTCAGGGTGAATCTCATAGTGAAAGGGAAAGGGACGTGTCCAGGCTGTCTGGCTGTGCCTTGCCATAGCTTGGCTGGGCTGTTGGTGTCTGCAGTTTTCCAGTCTGTTCCTGTCCTCATCTACAGTACTGTCTCTGACTGGGATTTAGCAGACAGGACAGGCTAGCTCGCTGGCTGGCTAACTAACACCTAGCCTTCTACTGGGATTGGGCCTGAATACCCATGCCATTGCTGTGGATTTTGTTTTTATGTTCCTTACTTTGTTCATCAGGTTTAACTGGGTAAAGTACAGTAGACTAATAATAGTACTGAAGAATAAAAAGGACTGGTCTGGAGGACTCTGGTTGCTGGATACTGGGACTGTACAGGTTCTCATAATGTAGGGCTGTAAATGCCTTGTTGAAATGGAGCATTTCTATTGGTTGAGAGGAACTATGAATCTGTTACCAGGTAAGCTGACATGTGGATGGTGTAGTATTAATACCCTGATATGTTTCTCTCTGTTACCAGGTAAGCTGACATGTGGATGGTGTAGTATTAATACCCTGATATGTTTCTCTCTGTTACCAGGTAAGCTGACATGTGGATGGTGTAGTATTAATACCCTGATATGTTTCTCTGTTACCAGGTAAGCTGACATGTGGATGGTGTAGTATTAATACCCTGATATGTTTCTCTCTGTTACCAGGTAAGCTGACATGTGGGTGGTGTAGTATTAATACCCTGATATGTTTCTCTCTGTTACCAGGTAAGCTGACATGTGGATGGTGTAGTATTAATACCCTGATATGTTTCTCTCTGTTACCAGGTAAGCTGACATGTGGATGGTGTAGTATTAATACCCTGATATGTTTCTCTCTGTTACCAGGTAAGCTGACATGTGGGTGGTGTAGTATTAATACCCTGATATGTTTCTCTGTTACCAGGTAAGCTGACATTAAACTTGGTCATACTATAGACCAGGGGTATTCAACTCTTACCCTATGAGGTCCGGAGTCTGTTGGTTTTCTGTTCTACCGAATAGTTAATTGCACCCACCTGGTGTCCCAGGTCTAAATCAGTCCTTGATTAAAGGGGAACAATGGCAAAATGCAGTTGAACTGGCTTCAAGGTCCAGAGTTGAGTTTGAGGGCAGACTGTTAGATTAATACTGAATTCTGACCCTGATCCCATTCTTGGAAGTATGTATAGGGACCCAAGCATTTACAAAGCTGTGAGTAGCAGAATAAAAAGCCAACTAATAACCAGATGTATCCAAACTTGATCAAGAGCAGAAATGGTTTCCTGCAGGAAGAATATACCTCTACAGGTAGATGGATCTGAGCGTCGATATAAATATGAATTTTGGACCCAATTAAAACATCTTGAGGTAACAACATCTTGATAGAACAAACAAACACAAATAACCAACAACCACTTCACAACAGAGAACAACACCTGAAGAACAAGAGCCTAAGATAACTCAACAGTCATTGGGTTGGTACAGTGAATAAAAAGTGTCCAACATGGCAAACATGTGTGGTACAGTACTGTACATGTGGTGCAGTAGCAACAGAAAATACTCGAGACTGTCAGGCCACAGACCCATGATGGGATGGCGATGTGCGATGGTGATTTGTGATTGGATGCTTCGATGGCTCAAGACGTTTGAACATGGAGTTAGCAACACCCTAGTTGTGGGTTTAGTTAAGTGGGAAGATGTATTTTTGGCAATAGCTCAGTGTAGATTGTGGTGGCCCACATCTGAACTCGCTGGCCTTTATAAGAAATGCTGCTTGTATGAAGATGACAGGGACAAAACTGTAGCATAATATTTCTGTGTTTCAGAAATGCCTCCTCTGCCTTGGGGCTGGGGGTGGAGGGAGAAGGATGGTAAATGTCTACATTTGTAATGCCTTCGTTGTGCCTAAATAGGCATTGCAGCTATGTTTTATGTTCTATTTAAATTTATGTCAGAAAATCTAAGACAGTATGTGCATATTTGTGATATATGTGCATCGTGTGTAGCTAAACGAGTTCTCTAGGCCTCAGACCCTAATGATGACGTGAACACATTGTGAGAATGTAACATGCAGTGAGTTTAGCATGATGATTGAAAGAACACTGCGCTGTGGTAGGGAGTGCTGTAACCCAGTTCCTAACTAGCCCTGCTGTAACCCAGTTCCTAACTAGCCCTGCTGTAACCCAGTTCCTAACTAGCCCTGCTGCAGTATAACGTAACATATGCCTAGGGACCAAAAATAGACACAAACTCACCCACCTCACACAAACTTGCGCCCATGAATTGATAAACCCTTGGACATACTCACACACACACACACACACACACACACACACACACACACACACACACACACACACACACACACACACACACACACACACACACACACACACACACACACACACACACACACACACACACACACACACACACACACACACACACACACACACACACACACTTGCATACACATGCACACACAAGCAATAGTGTGTGTGTGTGTGTGTGTGTGTGTGTGTGTGTGTGTGTGTGTGTGTGTGTGTGTGTGTGTGTGTGTGTGTGTGTGTGTGTGTGTGTGTGTGTGTGTGCCCGCGCGTGCGCGTGCGCGTGCGTGTGCGTGTGTGTGTGTGTGTGTGTATGCGTGTGTGTGTTGTGGCTGAGTTTTGGGCGCAGGGTTTTGGGCTTAGGGGAAGCGCCTGCCGTGGCTCAGATGGCGACAGATGGCTAGAGACAAATCAGCCTGGGAATCAGGAACTCTGTCCCTCTTACTCTGTGTTGAGGACGTTCTGCCATGCTGGGAAATGTGTGTCTGTGTGTGTGTGTCTGTGTGTCTCTGTGTCCAGAACTTGGTTGGTGTCTATGAGTGTGTGTGGGGGTATATTGCACCTTGGTGGTACAGTATATGCTTGTGTGGGGTTGAACTGGGTTATGTAAGGCCCTCATAACACCTGTTTAGAAACATGACTAAGACACGACTTGACTGTGGAGCAAAGCTCACTTTTACAAGGAGAGGTCAGTCCTGCCCTCTCAAGACTCCTGCAGTTCAGACTTGCATACACACACACACACACACACACACACACACACACACACACACACACACACACACACACACACACACACACACACACAGACAGACAGAGACAGAGACAGAGACAGAGACAGAGACAGAGACAGAGACAGAGACAGAGACAGAGACAGAGACAGAGACAGAGACAGAGACAGAGACAGAGACACAGACACAGACACAGAGACAGAGACACAGACACAGACACAGACACAGACACAGACACAGACACAGACACAGACACAGACACAGACACAGACACAGACACAGACACACACCAACACACCAACACACCAACACACGTGTTTGCAGTACTTACTTATGCATTGTTTATGAACAATAACATTCTCTCTATATCAGTTACCTAGAATAGCATGTTATTGTCTTTTTCATGACCAGGCTACTGTCTCCTCATCCCAGTAACGTTGTACCTCTTGGCTGCAATAATCTTTGGGACATTATTATTCTCAATGAAGTGCTTTGTGATCTGCTGATAAATTACAGCTCAGGAGTTTCTGGAGTGACTGCTAAGACAACCTGTGCATGAAGTAGGTTTTCCCATAGAGGGAATTCAGAGGCCTCCTCGCCTAAGTGCTTTTCACTTCAAACCCTGCTCTGTACTGCTACTTCATGTGCTGGTAGTATGCAGCCAGTCACACACATTGATGTTGTGTGTGTGGGATATGTATGTCAGTGTGCATATGCCAGGGTGAATGTGTGTTTATGTGAGTGCATGCATATGTGTGTGTGTTACGATCCCCTTTGGCCCTGCAGTCTAGGGGGGATGGAAACGAGACCCGTAACATATCTCATGCAAATCATAACAGTGAAAAGGAACAGTGAGATTGAAAAACAACCTAAATCCACCGTCAAACACTTAAGGTTTATTGTTCAAACACACGGAGAGAGAGGAGAGAGAGAGAGAACAACTGACTGGGTTTTTAAACCAAGGGAAAGGGGATGTGATTGGGTAAGCGAAAGGGACAGGTGTGTCTTCAGTGGCGACTGATTGGCGACTGATGACTGCCACCTGTGACTAGGGCAGGAGGAGAGAAAACAAACACACACAGGATACCTGTATCCGTAACAGTGTGTGTGTGCCTGGACGACCAGTCCAGCAGTTTGTGCCAGTATTCCTCTTACAACCAGGCCTGGGAAGCCCTGCTAACCTCTGGAATCCCATTCCCAAAACACACACATTGCCCCCTGGCTTGCGTCTCTCTCCCTGCTCAAAATCCTGATGTCATCCCCCTAAGTGTGCTGCTGTGGTTGAGCTTCTCTGTCTTTGTAGTGTCAGTGTTCTCCAGGACTTAAAGAGAGTACAGGCTTTTGTTCCATCTTTTCACTAACACACCTGATTCAACTAGTCAATTAACCATCAAACCCTTTATTAGTTCAATTACTGTAGGTGGGTCGGTGCTGGGCTGTACACCCTGCTGGGCCCACTCCCCCAGTCTATACAACAGCTGGCTTTTAGTTAGGGAAGCTAGCTAGTGTCTGTCACTGACACCCAGAGATAGTGTATCTCATTCAGTGTGTTTTAGTTCAGTTGTTGAGGTAATTCACTTGGCTCTATATTTTTAGTAGTTGTTATGTTTTCTATTAGTGGCTGATTGCGGCTGTTTTACTTTCAAGAGGACACACTGGTGGTTAGGGATAAGAATAGTAACATGTCAAACACCTTTGGCCAATCAGTAAAGATGCTACTGGCACTCAGCCAATGAGGAAAAGGTTTGTTGGCATGGCCGCAGTGCGTAAGGAGATTATTGGCAGGTCAAATATGGATAAGGGGAGATGGAGTCAGATAATGCAGGAATGTGCATGTTAGCTGGCTATTTTGGAGACGTGAAAGGCATGCTAGTTGTGTGCGTGTGTGTGTGTGTGTGTGCGTGTGTCTGTGTGTGTGTGTGTGTGTGTGTGTGCGTGTGTCTGTGTGTGCGTGTGTGCGTCTGTGTGTGTGTGTGTGTGTGTGTGTGTGTGTGTGTGTGTGTGTGTGTGTGTGTGTGTGTGTGTGTGTGTGTGTGTGTGTGTGTGTGTGTGTGTGTGTGTGTGTGCCACTCTGCCACTCCATCGCCTCCCCCTTTCCCTCCTATAATAACTCCATCTCTTTCCCTTCTCACCTCCTGACCACACCACCTGTCCTCTCCTCCCTCCCTTTCGTCTCCTCTCCTCCCTCACTCCCTTTCCTCCTCCCCCTCTCCCTAAATCAGCCTGCGGTCTCTCCTGAGGGAGTGTGAGCAAATTGAATGAGAAAGACTCCATTAATCATTCTATTAGCTCTGGATCCTCGCTCCTCTATCGCTTTTCTATCATGCACCGGCAACTTCTACTTGTTGAGGTCCTAACTTTTTTATCAGGCACTTTTACTGGCCAGAGCTACTTGTGGGGTCATGAGACTGCTCCTCAGGCACTCAGAGTGAGATACACTCCCGTAAGTATTTATTTGGACAGTAAAGCTAAAACATTGAGTTTGTCTCTGTACACCAGCATTTTTTATTTGATATGTACACATATTTTTTATATGAGGCGACAGTACAGAATGACACCTTTTATTTGAAGGTATTTTCATCTGTTTTACCATTCAGAAATTAAAGCAATATAAGTTTCTAGTCCCCCCATCTGATGGTGTCATAAGTCTTTGGACAAACTCACTTATAGTGTATTAAGTGTTTGGTCCCATATTCCTAGCACACAATGACTACATCAAGCTTGTGACTCTACAAACTTGTTGGATGTATTTGCAGTTTGTTTTGGTTGCGTTTAGGATTATGTTGTGCCCAATAGAAATTAATGGTAAATAATGTATTGTGTCATTTTGGAGTTATTTTGTATTGTAAACAAGATTAAAATATGTTTCTGAACACTTATAAATTGATATGAATGCTACCATGATTACGGATAATCATGAATGAATTGTGAATAATGATTAGTGAGAAAGTTACAGAGACATAGATATCATACCCCCCCCCCCCCTGTATATCCTCCTATTTACTTAGATAAGGCTTCTTTGAATGCACAAACACACTAGCCTATTCCTCTCTTTAGCGTGTCTCTCTGACCATCTGTCCCTCAGTCTACTCACCGTGGCTTCTGCAGCTGGCCTGGCAGCGCTGACGGAGGTCCGGAGTGGTGATACAGACAGAGAAACAGCTTTGTTTCCCCTTGAAGACAATGTTCCTACAGGGGAGAGAGACAGGAAGACAATGTTCCCACAGGGGGAGAGACAGGAAGACAATGTTCCTACAGGGGAGAGAGACAGGAAGACAATGTTCCCACAGGGGGAGAGACAGGCAGACAATGTTCCTACAGGGGAGAGAGACAGGAAGACAATGTTCCTACAGAGGAGAGAGACAGGAAGACAATGTTCCTACAGGGGAGAGAGACAGGAAGACAATGTTCCTACAGGGGGAGAGACAGGCAGACAATGTTCATACAGGGGAGAGAGACAGGAAGACAATGTTCCTACAGAGGAGAGAGACAGGAAGACAATGTTCCTACAGGGGAGAGAGACAGGAAGACCATGTTCCTACAGAGGAGAGAGACAGGAAGACAATGTTCCTACAGAGGAGAGAGACAGGAAGACAATGTTCCTACAGAGGAGAGAGACAGGAAGACAATGTTCCTACAGGGGAGAGAGACAGGAAGACCATGTTCCTACAGAGGAGAGAGACAGGAAGACAATGTTCCTACAGAGGAGAGAGACAGGAAGACAATGTTCCTACAGAGGAGAGAGACAGGAAGACAATGTTCCTACAGGGGAGAGAGACAGGAAGACCATGTTCCTACAGAGGAGAGAGACAGGAAGACAATGTTCCTACAGAGGAGAGAGACAGGAAGACAATGTTCCTACAGAGGAGAGAGACAGGAAGACAATGTTCCTACAGGGGAGAGAGACAGGAAGACCATGTTCCTACAGAGGAGAGAGACAGGAAGACAATGTTCCTACAGAGGAGAGAGACAGGAAGACAATGTTCCTACAGAGGAGAGAGACAGGAAGACCATGTTCCTACAGAGGAGAGAGACAGGAAGACAATGTTCCTACAGAGGAGAGAGACAGGAAGACAATGTTCCTACAGAGGAGAGAGACAGGAAGACAATGTTCCTACAGAGAAGAGAGACAGGAAGACAATGTTCCTACAGAGGAGAGAGACAGGAAGACAATGTTCCTACAGAGGAGAGAGACAGGAAGACAATGTTCCTACAGGGGAGAGAGACAGGCAGACAATGTTTCTACAGAGGAGAGAGACAGGAAGACAATGTTCCTACAGGGGAGAGAGACAGGAAGACAATGTTCCTACAGGGGAGAGAGACAGGAAGACAATGTTCCTACAGAGGAGAGAGACAGGAAGACAATGTTCCTACAGAGGAGAGAGACAGGAAGACAATGTTCCTACAGAGGAGAGAGACAGGAAGACAATGTTCCTACAGAGGAGAGAGACAGGAAGACCATGTTCCTACAGAGGAGAGAGACAGGAAGACAATGTTCCTACAGAGGAGAGAGACAGGAAGACAATGTTCCTACAGAGGAGAGAGACAGGAAGACAATGTTCCTACAGAGGAGAGAGACAGGAAGACCATGTTCCTACAGAGGAGAGAGACAGGAAGACAATGTTCCTACAGGGGAGAGAGACAGGAAGACAATGTTCCTACAGGGGAGAGAGACAGGAAGACAATGTTCCTACAGAGAAGAGAGACAGGAAGACAATGTTCCTACAGAGGAGAGAGACAGGAAGACAATGTTCCTACAGAGGAGAGAGACAGGAAGACAATGTTCCTACAGGGGAGAGAGACAGGAAGACAATGTTCCTACAGA
The DNA here is from genome assembly GCF_029448725.1 of Salvelinus fontinalis. Classification (NCBI taxonomy): domain Eukaryota; kingdom Metazoa; phylum Chordata; class Actinopteri; order Salmoniformes; family Salmonidae; genus Salvelinus; species Salvelinus fontinalis. Next base: position 25,791,644 of record NC_074691.1, on the reverse strand, counting down.
GGAGAGAGACAGGAAGACAATGTTCCTACAGGGGAGAGAGACAGGAAGACAATGTTCCTACAGAGAAGAGAGACAGGAAGACAATGTTCCTACAGAGGAGAGAGACAGGCAGACAATGTTCCTACAGGGGAGAGAGACAGGAAGACAATGTTCCTACAGGGGAGAGAGACAGGAAGACAATGTTCCTACAGAGAAGAGAGACAGGAAGACAATGTTCCTACAGAGGAGAGAGACAGGCAGACAATGTTCCTACAGGGGAGAGAGACAGGAAGACAATGTTCCTACAGAGAAGAGAGACAGGAAGACAATGTTCCTACAGAGGAGAGAGACAGGAAGACAATGTTCCTACAGAGGAGAGAGACAGGAAGACAATGTTCCTACAGAGGAGAGAGACAGGAAGACAATGTTCCTACAGGGGAGAGAGACAGGAAGACAATGTTCCTACAGAGGAGAGAGACAGGAAGACAATGTTCCTACAGAGGAGAGAGACAGGAAGACAATGTTCCTACAGAGGAGAGAGACAGGAAGACAATGTTCCTACAGAGGAGAGAGACAGGAAGACAATGTTCCTACAGAGGAGAGAGACAGGAAGACAATGTTCCTACAGAGGAGAGAGACAGGAAGACAATGTTCCTACAGAGGAGAGAGACAGGAAGACAATGTTCCTACAGAGGAGAGAGACAGGAAGACAATGTTCCTACAGAGGAGAGAGACAGGAAGACAATGTTCCTACAGAGGAGAGAGACAGGAAGACAATGTTCCTACAGAGGAGAGAGACAGGAAGACAATGTTCCTACAGAGGAGAGAGACAGGAAGACAATGTTCCTACAGAGGAGAGAGACAGGAAGACAATGTTCCTACAGAGGAGAGAGACAGGAAGACAATGTTCCTACAGGGGAGAGAGACAGGAAGACAATGTTCCTACAGAGGAGAGAGACAGGAAGACAATGTTCCTACAGAGGAGAGAGACAGGAAGACAATGTTCCTACAGAGGAGAGAGACAGGAAGACAATGTTCCTACAGGGGAGAGAGACAGGAAGACAATGTTCCTACAGAGGAGAGAGACAGGCAGACAATGTTCCTACAGAGGAGAGAGACAGGAAGACAATGTTCCTACAGAGGAGAGAGACAGGCAGACAATGTTCCTACAGGGGAGAGAGACAGGAAGACAATGTTCCTACAGAGGAGAGAGACAGGAAGACAATGTTCCTACAGAGGAGAGAGACAGGAAGACAATGTTCCTACAGAGGAGAGAGACAGGAAGACAATGTTCCTACAGAGGAGAGAGACAGGAAGACAATGTTCCTACAGAGGAGAGAGACAGGAAGACAATGTTCCTACAGGGGAGAGAGACAGGAAGACAATGTTCCTACAGAGGAGAGAGACAGGAAGACAATGTTCCTACAGAGGAGAGAGACAGGAAGACAATGTTCCTACAGAGGAGAGAGACAGGAAGACAATGTTCCTACAGGGGAGAGAGACAGGAAGACAATGTTCCTACAGAGGAGAGAGACAGGCAGACAATGTTCCTACAGGGGAGAGAGACAGGAAGACAATGTTCCTACAGAGGAGAGAGACAGGAAGACAATGTTCCTACAGAGGAGAGAGACAGGAAGACCATGTTCCTACAGGGGAGAGAGACAGGAAGACAATGTTCCTACAGAGGAGAGAGACAGGAAGACAATGTTCCTACAGGGGAGAGAGACAGGAAGACAATGTTCCTACAGAGGAGAGAGACAGGAAGACCATGTTCCTACAGGGGAGAGAGACAGGAAGACAATGTTTCTACAGAGGAGAGAGACAGGAAGACAATGTTTCTACAGAGGAGAGAGACAGGAAGACAATGTTCCTACAGGGGAGAGAGACAGGAAGACAATGTTCCTACAGAGGAGAGAGACAGGAAGACAATGTTCCTACAGAGGAGAGAGACAGGAAGACAATGTTCCTACAGGGGAGAGAGACAGGAAGACAATGTTCCTACAGAGGAGAGAGACAGGAAGACAATGTTCCTACAGAGGAGAGAGACAGGAAGACAATGTTCCTACAGAGGAGAGAGACAGGAAGACAATGTTCCTACAGGGGAGAGAGACAGGAAGACAATGTTCCTACAGAGGAGAGAGACAGGAAGACCATGTTCCTACAGGGGAGAGAGACAGGAAGACAATGTTCCTACAGAGGAGAGAGACAGGAAGACAATGTTCCTACAGGGGAGAGAGACAGGAAGACAATGTTCCTACAGAGGAGAGAGACAGGAAGACAATGTTCCTACAGAGGAGAGAGACAGGAAGACAATGTTCCTACAGGGGAGAGAGACAGGCAGACAATGTTCCTACAGGGGAGAGAGACAGGAAGACAATGTTCCTACAGAGGAGAGAGACAGGAAGACAATGTTCCTACAGAGGAGAGAGACAGGAAGACCATGTTCCTACAGGGGAGAGAGACAGGCAGACAATGTTCCTACAGGGGAGAGAGACAGGAAGACAATGTTCCTACAGAGGAGAGAGACAGGAAGACCATGTTCCTACAGAGGAGAGAGACAGGAAGACAATGTTCCTACAGAGGAGAGAGACAGGAAGACAATGTTCCTACAGGGGAGAGAGACAGGAAGACAATGTTCCTACAGAGGAGAGAGACAGGAAGACAATGTTCCTACAGAGGAGAGAGACAGGCAGACAATGTTCCTACAGAGGAGAGAGACAGGAAGACAATGTTCCTACAGGGGAGAGAGACAGGAAGACAATGTTCCTACAGAGGAGAGAGACAGGAAGACAATGTTCCTACAGAGGAGAGAGACAGGAAGACAATGTTCCTACAGGGGAGAGAGACAGGAAGACAATGTTCCTACAGAGGAGAGAGACAGGAAGACAATGTTCCTACAGAGGAGAGAGACAGGAAGACAATGTTCCTACAGGGGAGAGAGACAGGAAGACAATGTTCCTACAGAGGAGAGAGACAGGAAGACAATGTTTCTACAGAGGAGAGAGACAGGAAGACAATGTTCCTACAGGGGAGAGAGACAGGAAGACAATGTTCCTACAGAGGAGAGAGACAGGAAGACAATGTTCCTACAGGGGAGAGAGACAGGAAGACAATGTTCCTACAGAGGAGAGAGACAGGAAGACAATGTTTCTACAGAGGAGAGAGACAGGAAGACAATGTTCCTACAGGGGAGAGAGACAGGAAGACAATGTTCCTACAGAGGAGAGAGACAGGAAGACAATGTTCCTACAGAGGAGAGAGACAGGAAGACAATGTTCCTACAGAGGAGAGAGACAGGAAGACAATGTTCCTACAGAGGAGAGAGACAGGAAGACAATGTTCCTACAGAGGAGAGAGACAGGAAGACAATGTTCCTACAGAGGAGAGAGACAGGAAGACAATGTTCCTACAGAGGAGAGAGACAGGAAGACAATGTTCCTACAGGGGAGAGAGACAGGAAGACAATGTTCCTACAGAGGAGAGAGACAGGAAGACAATGTTCCTACAGAGGAGAGAGACAGGAAGACAATGTTCCTACAGAGGAGAGAGACAGGAAGACAATGTTCCTACAGGGGAGAGAGACAGGAAGACAATGTTCCTACAGAGGAGAGAGACAGGCAGACAATGTTCCTACAGAGGAGAGAGACAGGAAGACAATGTTCCTACAGGGGAGAGAGACAGGAAGACAATGTTCCTACAGAGGAGAGAGACAGGAAGACAATGTTCCTACAGAGGAGAGAGACAGGAAGACAATGTTCCTACAGGGGAGAGAGACAGGCAGACAATGTTCCTACAGGGGAGAGAGACAGGAAGACAATGTTCCTACAGAGGAGAGAGACAGGAAGACAATGTTCCTACAGAGGAGAGAGACAGGAAGACCATGTTCCTACAGGGGAGAGAGACAGGAAGACAATGTTCCTACAGAGGAGAGAGACAGGAAGACCATGTTCCTACAGGGGAGAGAGACAGGCAGACAATGTTCCTACAGGGGAGAGAGACAGGAAGACAATGTTCCTACAGAGGAGAGAGACAGGAAGACCATGTTCCTACAGGGGAGAGAGACAGGAAGACAATGTTCCTACAGGGGAGAGAGACAGGAAGACCATGTTCCTACAGAGGAGAGAGACAGGAAGACAATGTTCCTACAGAGGAGAGAGACAGGAAGACAATGTTCCTACAGGGGAGAGAGACAGGCAGACAATGTTCCTACAGAGGAGAGAGACAGGAAGACAATGTTCCTACAGGGGGAGAGACAGGAAGACAATGTTCCTACAGGGGAGAGAGACAGGAAGACAATGTTCCTACAGAGGAGAGAGACAGGAAGACAATGTTCCTACAGAGGAGAGAGACAGGAAGACAATGTTCCTACAGAGGAGAGAGACAGGCAGACAATGTTCCTACAGGGGAGAGAGACAGGAAGACAATGTTCCTACAGAGGAGAGAGACAGGAAGACAATGTTCCTACAGGGGAGAGAGACAGGAAGACAATGTTCCTACAGAGGAGAGAGACAGGAAGACAATGTTTCTACAGAGGAGAGAGACAGGAAGACAATGTTCCTACAGGGGAGAGAGACAGGAAGACAATGTTCCTACAGAGGAGAGAGACAGGAAGACAATGTTCCTACAGAGGAGAGAGACAGGAAGACAATGTTCCTACAGGGGAGAGAGACAGGAAGACAATGTTCCTACAGAGGAGAGAGACAGGAAGACAATGTTCCTACAGAGGAGAGAGACAGGAAGACAATGTTCCTACAGGGGAGAGAGACAGGAAGACAATGTTCCTACAGAGGAGAGAGACAGGAAGACAATGTTTCTACAGAGGAGAGAGACAGGAAGACAATGTTCCTACAGGGGAGAGAGACAGGAAGACAATGTTCCTACAGAGGAGAGAGACAGGAAGACAATGTTCCTACAGAGGAGAGAGACAGGAAGACAATGTTCCTACAGAGAAGAGAGACAGGAAGACAATGTTCCTACAGAGGAGAGAGACAGGAAGACAATGTTCCTACAGGGGAGAGAGACAGGAAGACAATGTTCCTACAGAGGAGAGAGACAGGAAGACAATGTTCCTACAGGGGAGAGAGACAGGAAGACAATGTTCCTACAGAGGAGAGAGACAGGCAGACAATGTTCCTACAGAGGAGAGAGACAGGAAGACAATGTTCCTACAGGGGAGAGAGACAGGAAGACCATGTTCCTACAGAGGAGAGAGACAGGAAGACCATGTTCCTACAGAGGAGAGAGACAGGAAGACAATGTTCCTACAGAGGAGAGAGACAGGAAGACAATGTTCCTACAGAGGAGAGAGACAGGAAGACAATGTTCCTACAGAGGAGAGAGACAGGAAGACAATGTTCCTACAGAGGAGAGAGACAGGAAGACAATGTTCCTACAGAGGAGAGAGACAGGAAGACAATGTTCCTACAGGGGAGAGAGACAGGAAGACAATGTTCCTACAGAGGAGAGAGACAGGAAGACAATGTTCCTACAGAGGAGAGAGACAGAAAGTCAGGGCTTCGGAAGTTTGTCATTTCCACTTTGAAATTTCAGACTTGATTTTCAATGTTAATTAGTACGTGAAGTGTGTGTGTGTGTGTGTGTGTGTGTGTGTGTGTGTGTGTGTGTGTGTGTGTGTGTGTGTGTGTGTGTGTGTGTGTGTGTGTGTGTTTGTTTGTGCGTGCGTGCGTGCGTGCGTGCGTGCGTGTGTGTGAGCTATACCATTGTGTGTAGGCTATACCATTGATTCTCTCTCCCACATCCACTTCTCCAGCTAGTTACCTCACTGAAACATACTGCAAAAAGGAACAGAAAGTAAAGGTTAAGGATGCTATAAGTGTTGAAGTGGTAGATATCTCGACTCTCTCTTGCAGCCTGTGTCCCAATAACATAGAGTACATCGACTTCATAATGTTCTTATTCATCGAATACAGTGTTTCCCAAATAGTGGGTTTGGACCACTAAGTCTGCTGTGTCTGTCTGTCGGGACCTACTTGTTTTTTTATAAAACATCTCTCTTTCTGTTCCCAGGTTTGTCCAGGTTTTCCAGCATGTTTGGGAAGAAGAAAAAGAGGCTGGAGATTTCAGCTCCGTCTAACTTCGAACACCGGGTCCACACGGGTTTTGATGCGCGGGAGCAGAAGTTCACGGGTCTGCCCCAGCAATGGCAGAGTCTCCTGGCAGACACAGCCAACAGGCCGAAGCCCATGGTAGACCCCTCCTATATCACGCCCATACAGCTGGCTCCTATGAAGGTAGCGTAACGGGTGGACAAACGGCGCTACTCTGTCTGTCTCTATTCTCTCGTCTCTTTCCTTCTTTCTTTCCCTCGGATTCTCTCTCTCTCTCTCTCTCTCTCTCTCTCTCTCTCTCTCTCTCCCTTTTTAATCCCCTTTCTTATATTATATTTTACTTAATGGGTAGTGAAATCTGTTGTGAAATTTAATGCTTTTAATTGTATAGAACTGTCTTAATTTTGCTGGACCCCAGGAAGAGTAGCTGCTGACTTTGTAGCAGCTAATGGGGATCCATAATGAATACAAATACTTTTCCTTTCTCCTTCTCACTCCCTCTCCATTTATCTCCCTCTCTCCCTCTCTCTATATTATGCCCCCCCTTCTCTCTCTCTCTCTCTCTACCCATCTCTCTACTGTACCTGTACCGGGTGTGTATAGATAGATAGATAGATACATTCAAATGTTATGAGCTGTTATGTTGTCTTTATGTGAAGGGAAGATGGGCAATTCTTCTACGTGGTAGATGTAACATAGTAAATGTAAATCCGGGATGCTATGATATGTTACGTTTCGAATGGTATGTATTCATTTTTGGAGGTCTATCATCCATTTTGTATGACATGTTATGAATTGCAATTCATACATTATGTTACGTTTGTTTGTTGTGGCTAATGTTAAGTAGGTGGCTAATGTTAGCTAGGCTAGGGGTTAGAGTTCTGTGTGTAACAGTGATAACACCAAGTAAAACTGAAATGATAACTTAAAACACAAAATATAAATATCCATTAACAAACTTCTTATAGCTTAGACTAATTTCTACTTCCTGAACACATACTACTTAAATAAAAAACAGAGTTTTCTTAGTAAAACGCAAAAGTAAAAATGAAATAAATACAGTAGTCTTTCCACCATAGAGTCAGACACATTCCATTAGGGTTAGGTTAGGGTTAAGGTTAAGGTTAGGGTTTTGAGTTAGGTTAAAGGGTTAAGGTTAGGGTTAGGGTTAGCTAACATGCTAAGTAGTTGCAAAGTAGCTAAAAAGTAGTAAGCCATTGCAAAGTTGATAATTACCTAATTAAATGCTAGACGTTCGCGTTATATGCCAACCCATCCACCCCGACCAACCACCCTACTTTAGTTTTTGCCTTAAGTAACCTTCTGTCTTATATAACAATGCCAAAATAACATATCATTCTAATTTAAGTGTACCCGGATGTACGTTTACTATGTTACGTCTAGTCTATGAGACCAGGCTGTTCCACAACATGTACAAGCTTCCTCAAGGCTCTAAGAAGCCATAGACCTTGTTAAAAGATATAGAACTTGAACTTCTGATAGTACCTGAGCTCTCCAGAAATACTCATCTATTCACAGGTTGATTGTTATATTCTTCAATGTTCCATTATTGATCCTGGGAGTGTCTAATACCTCCAGTCACTTACATACCTTTAATTCAGCCAGTTGCACAATTAACTGTTTACAATCGACTTATTATAACTGACTTACCAACACCTAAGGGAATGATTGGATGGCCATGAAAGACTAAGGTATTTTTGGCCATGCTGATTGGCTAGAGGCGAGCTCGTTGCCAAACGTGCAGATAACCAAAGTCAAAGGTATCTTTGGACAAACTGATTGGCTAGTGGCAAGCTTATTACCAAACGTGCAGATAACAAGAGTGCTTCAATAGAAATTCAATATCCTATCATTCTTCTTGACAAAACAAATCGGATACAATCTCTTTGCAAATGACAGTGTAAAATGAATTGCCCATGTTTCCTCCTCTGTGACTGTGTTCTGCCTTGTTCCTGAATGTTCCTATGCTGTGTTGTGCTTCAATGACTAATTTATATGCAAGTTTATTCGATAGGGCCAGATAAAATTAATACACAGGCAAATTGACTGAACAGTCAGAAGCATTTCCCCATCGTGCTTTAGCCTATGCTAGTGTACAGCAGCAGCCCCTGAAGTTGTAATGTCTGTTTATAACACTACTCCTTTAGGAAGCATCAGAGGGGCTTCTGAAGGGATTCTGTTTAGTATGTGGCTGCTAGCTGTTGTAAATAGGTGTCCTAGACCTATTGGCCCAGCCTGTGGTAGTGGTAGTGTCAGTGTAGCCATCCTACTCTTCTCCTGCTCCGTCTGTGGAGTCCCACTCATACTGCATGTTTGGCCCCCCGGCCCACCGGCCCTCAGCCCTCACACCATGTGCTCTGTGTGTCACTACACCTGCTTGCACTTTTATTTATTGTCATTATTTGTTTTACAATAAACTGACAAAAGCCAACGACACACACAACACGGACATACACTTTATCGTTTCAGCAACTGTTTTGATAGTTAATAATCAAACTGAATAGCTGGTACTGATAAAATAATCAATTAAGAATTGTCGTTGATTGTCAACAACAGTGCAAATAATCCTTCAAACTAAGCACTTAGTCAGAAGACCCATGTCACATCGGCCTTAACGACAGTTTAATATAAATATAATATAAATATTCTCATAGCAGTAGACCATCTTAGATAAATGAATAAGCAGCATATGTAGCCTGCTTAGCCTTACTGCTTCTAAACTTACCGGTCTTGAAATGGTCCGTATTTGGCAGTGCTGCATTGCACAACTCTAGGCTACATTTGTAGCAGTAGCTTATTCAAAGAAATGTGGGTATTATCTTCAGCATTATCCGCTAAGCTACGCTAGTCTATGAGGAGCCACTGGCATTTGGGAGAATAGGAGCGAGAGGACATGCCATCACAGGATATGACATCAGAAATATATTTAAATACTTCCTGTCTAACCTCAATTGACATTCTACCTCTAACTTAAAAAAGGTTTTAGATCTGCAGCAACTACACAAAAACAATTTTTGGGTGAAACTTGATCTTTCTAGAACATTACTGTTGCCATTGGAGATATCTCTGAAGAGGGGAAACAAGACTAATTCTGTTGCTCTCTTCACAGATATCTCCCAAGAAAATCCGGTCGGCCGAAACACCCTTGCGAAAAGTATGACTTCTACTACCCTTCATCTCCCTTTTCTTGTTTTCCTTTTTTTGGTCACATACAGTCACAACCACACACCGCGGTTCTTCTTTAACTACATCTCTCCAAAACTACCTGTCCACATGCACACTTCCTGTCCTCAAGTGGAATTAGTTTGTTTAGGTGGAGGGGAGGGGGGGGCATAGTACATATTACATATTTTATCTCTCATATGCATGACCCCGAAAAGTGACAATTCTGTATAGGTAGCGGAAGGCTGTTCATTTTCTTTTTATTGAGTATTTTTTTCCCAAGATGTGCCAGCGTTGATGTGGATATATGGCAGTGAAGTGCATGCTCCCATGGCCTGCTATAAAGAGCAGATTTGTGTGAAAAGAATACAATTTTTTATAATTTCAAATACTGCATCTGTGCTTGATTGAGCTTGTCTGTGGCCATGGAACCACTAGAAAAGCCTTGAAAGGGTAAAAGTCACCCACCTGGCCCTCCAGGCAGGGTAAAGCAAATGCTAAAAATATTTGAAAGATTTCAAATAGTATTTGAACCCAGGATGGATACAGAGCCTGTAGAGAAATAGGTCATAAGGGTTTGCACGTTTTTCAGAACGCTCCCTGCCCTACCACATCAACCAACAACTAACTAACCAACTGGCCTGAGCCAGTTCCATTACTCACTCCAGCTCACATACGCACATAGACACAAACACGCGCACACACACACGCACACACACACGCACACACTGCAGCTCCTCTCATCCAGTAACTCATCAGTGTTTCTCTCCACATAAATGAATGACATATGATGTGCAGTTTCTGGGTCGTGAAGGCACAATAAGGCATAATTATGTTTTCCCATTTCAAGAAGAACAGCCAAGCGGTTCGAGCGTTGGGCCAGTAACCGAAAGGTTGCTGTTTTGAATACCTGAGCCAACAAGGTGAAAAATTTGACGTTTTTTTTCCTGGTAACCTAATACTTTTGGATTGAAAAAGTCTAGGTAGCCTAGTCAGCCCACGTTTGAATATAAACCACATTTGATCCCATTCACATTTTCTCAGAAACGAACGGGCTATAAATACAGTAGACAAGGTTAGGCTAGACTATGCAGCTGTTGTTAGTAGCCCACAGTTGATCAGACAGCATGTCAGATCTCTAGTGTTTAGGTGTATAGACTGCTACATTTATGGAAGAGTTTTGGCTTGTCTCTGTTGGGAGTGATGGGTTATCACGCTTGCTAAATAAATACCAGCAACCTGGTCTCAGAGCATTTCATATTATTCTGTACTTAAAAATCCGAGACACTCCATTTAGTATATGTTACGTTTCGTATGGTATGTATTCATTTGTGGATGTCCATCACCCATTTTGTATAATATGTTAGGAATTATAATTCATATTATATGTTAGGAATTTTGAAAACATACAGTATGTTATGAATTTCTAATACATACAATATGCAACGAATTAGCAAAACGTATGATGTGTTACAAATTCTAGCTAGGTGGCTAACGTTAGCTAGCACGCTAGGTTAGGGGTTAGGGGTTAGTGTTAAGGTTAAGGTTAGGGTTAAGTTTAGGAGTTGGGTTAGGGTTAAGGTTAGGGTTAGGGTTAACGAAAAGGGTTAGGGTTAGGGTTAACTAAAAGGGTTAAGGTTAGGATTAGGAGAAGGGTTAGCTAACATGCAAAGTAGTTACAAAATAGCTAAAAAGTAGTAAGTAGTTATCAAGTCTTTTATAATTAACAGTGGTGGAAAAAGTACCCAATTGTCATACTTGAGTAAAAGTAAAGATACCTAAATAGAAAATGACTCACGTAAAAGTGACAGTCACCCAGTAAAATACTACTTGAGTAAAAGTCTAAATTATTTGTTTTAAAATATACTTAAGTATCAAAAGTAAATGTAATTGCTAAAATATGGAAAGTAAAAGTAAAAATCATTTCAAAATCCCTATATTAATCAAACCAGACGGCACCATTTTCAATTTTTTCTATTTTTACGGATAGCCAGGGGCACACTCGAACACACAATTCACAAAAAAGCATTTGTGTTTAGTTATTCCGCCAGATCAGAGGCTATTGCGATGACCAGGGATGTTTCTTGATAAGTGCGTGAATTGGACCATTTTCCTGTCCTGCTAAGCATTGAAAATGTAATGAGTACTTTTGGGTGTCAGGGAAAATGTATGAAGTAAAAAGTATATATGTTTTTTAGGAATGTAGTGAAGTAAAAGTACAAGTTGTCAAAAATATAATTGGTAAAGCAAAGTACAGATACCCCAAAAAAACTACTTAAGTAGTACTTTAAAGTATTTTGTCTTTACACCACAGCTGATTAGCTAAAATTGTCTGTGAATGAGATACGAACTTGCAGCCTTTGGGTTGCTAGAAGTTCACGTTATATGCCCATCCATCCATCCATCCATCCACCCACCCTGACCAATCACCCTCCTTTAGATTTTGCCTTAAGTATGTATCGGTCTTATATAACCATACAAACATAACATATTATACTAAATGATGTGTCTCGGGTTTATGTAAAGAATAATACGAAATTCTCTGAGACCAGGTTGCAACCGGAGGAAAGTGGAGTGGGCGTCTTGAGCTGTGTGCGTTGTGCCAGGACCACTTCGACCTGCGATTTCCATTCATCTGATTGGTCAAGACACGCAAAGAGCATGCAGCAGCACTCCAATGTGAAGGACAGAGAAATTGTGCCAGTTGTCAAATCATGAAGCAAATCATGAGGCAAATCGGTCTAAAAAAACACCACTGTGCCCCTCTTAAGGCTTTGGTCAAAATATATTTAAAAACTAAATCAGTGGTGTGGCGCTACACCTGATTGAAAAGGGCTGTGGCAAATGTCGTCTCGCTACATGTTTTCCGGAAACCCTGGTGTGTGTGTGTATGTGTGTGTGGCTGAGTCACAGGGTGGGCTGTACTATATGTATCCTCTCTGCGATGGCCTGATGTCCCCTCTGATGTCCCTCTCTCCTGGTCGTAATGACACATGACTGATGCTATTCTACGCCTGGCTGGCAGGCTCCCCCAGCACTGTGTCTAGCTGTGCTTGTGTGTGTCTTCTGCCTGGCAGTCTCCTAGTGCTGTCTCATTAAAGGGATACAGAGTAAAAGGTCAATGCGACGTTTGTGTGTGTGTGTATGTGTGTGTGTGTGTGTGTGTATATATTTGTATCTTCCTCTGCCTGCCATTCTCCTAGAGTAAAGGGACGCAGAATAAAAGGTCAATGTGTCGTTTGAGTGTGTGTATGTGTGTGTGCGCGTGTGCGTGCGTGCGTGTTTGTGTGTAGGGTTAGGGAGGTCATTGATGCTGAAATAACTTCCATCATCACCCTCTGGCTGGCACTCATAGTTTATTCATTCTCTCCCCTTCCCTCTCCTCCATCCCTTTCCTTCCTTCATCCATTCCTCTCCTTGCTCCCTTACTTTCCTTCTTCCCCTATCCCCTACCCCCTCCACTCTCCTCCCCCCATACTTCCATCTTCTCTTCTCTAGAAGGTTTGGATCTGTATGCATGCACTCTCTCCCCTCTCCCAGGTGGAAATGCTCCATATCTCTAAAAGGAGAAGCACTACTTTGGTTATTTATTCTTTCCCCCTCCTCCTTCAACTCCCATCCCCAATACATTACATTGGAGCCCAGAAGTAGGCTAACGCTAAGCGCTAACAGCATTTCCATGTTTAAAACATTTTTGTGGAGAGAGAGAGATGGTTTTGGGTTACAGGTTACATAGAGAGAGCTAGCCAGGCTGGGGTTGGGTTGTCGGTGGTGGTGAGATGTTTGTTATTCTTGAGCCCACCACCAGCCCCTGTCTTCAGAGGACTGTTTTGTTACAATGCTTCGTAATATTAAGGTCAGTCATTTTTTTGTATTATAAATATTTTTCTATATTTTTATTCTATTTGACCACAAACTACTGTGGCAGTGAAAGGGTTAATATTGGTGTGTGGATCATGTAGCTTTACACCCTCATGGTGTCAGATCCTGTCTGTTAGCTTTACACCCTCATGGTGTCAGATCCTGTCTGTTAGCTTTACACCCTCATGGTGTCAGATCCTGTCTGTTAGCTTTACACCATCATGGTGTCAGATCCTGTCTGTTAGCTTTACACCCTCATGGTGTCAGATCCTGTCGGTTAGCTTTACACCATCATGGTGTCAGATCCCGTCTGTTAGCTTTACACCCTCATGGTGTCAGATCCTGTCTGTTAGCTTTACACCCTCATGGTGTCAGATCCTGTCTGTTAGCTTTACACCCTCATGGTGTCAGATCATGTCTGTTAGATTTACACCCTCATGGTGTCAGATCCCGTCTGTTAGCTTTACACCCTCATGGTGTCAGATCCTGTCTGTTAGCTTTACACCCTCATGGTGTCAGATCGTGTCTGTTAGCTTTACACCCTCATGGTGTCAGATCCTGTCTGTTAGCTTTACACCCTCATGGTGTCAGATCCTGTCTGTTAGCTTTACTCCCTCATTGTGACAGATCCTGTCTGTTATCTTTACACCCTCATGGTGTCAGATCGTGTCTGTTAGCTTTACACCCTCATGGTGTCAGATCCTGTCTGTTAGCTTTACACCCTCATGGTGTCAGATCCTGTCTGTTAGCTTTACACCCTCGTGGTGTCAGATCCTGTCTGTTAGATTTACACCCTCATGGTGTCA